>NC_030677.2:216071308-216147375 GCF_000004195.4 Xenopus tropicalis
GTAACCCAGCTGGCACCCACCCTACCTGTAACCCAGCTGGCACCCACCCTACCTGTAACCCAGCTGGCACCCACCCTACCTGTAACCCAGCTGGCACCCACCCTACCTGTAACCCAGCTGGCAGGAGGGCCCTGCCCGTATAGCGCACAACTCTCGGTGCCAGCCACCAACCATCTCCTGCCATGGGGGGGCCATGGAGAAGACTTGTTGCCCCCCGTACAGCAGAGAAGGAACTGACCTCTCGTAGCTTCTACCAAAGAGTTAATTTATTGGTGACGTATGGAGTAGATTAGACGTGTGTTGTGTTCTTGTTCTGTCCCAATCTCTATCAGCGAATGGAAATGCGGCGTTGGAAGGGGCGGGTCTTACACAAGGTACCGCCCAGCCTTCGGTGCGGTTGGCGTTGGCCGGGTTGGTAGCAGGTCTGACTGGGACGAGGTACCAAGGAACCGTGCTGATCCGATTCTCCAAGGGTTTTTATCCTGTGGGGGGATCCATTGTTGCTTAGAGACGGTCTCCATGACAATAGCCAATGGATAGATAAGGGTATTTACTCATGCCAACCTTGGTGCCCAGACTAGACTGAGTGCCATCCAGACGTGGGCAGCACAGGGGTCTGAGAAAGGGATAAAGACCAATCTATTGGGCAGAAGATGCCACACCCACCCTACCAGCCATGGAATTCATTGTGGCCAATCAGAGCCCCCGAGCCTCCCAGTCATAATAAAGACCATTAAATGCCACTAGAGGGAGGCAGGTAGTGACGGCCAGGGCAGATCATGAGCTTGTGGGGGTTACCGGACCCCAATACCTACAGACCATTCCCTCACTGGGGCGGTTGGGTTTTGACCAGGACTTGCCATTTGGATGGTACCAATGGTGCTTTGTGCCACCGGGCTTATTTGGGCCCAAGCCTTGGTACTGGGGGGCTCATTATTCTCACACAGGCCCCCGGGCAACGCTGTATCTGTGTAGCCTGACATCATCTAAACTGGGGGCATTGGGCCAATGAGTGGGGGGATCAGATCCTTATTGTCAGTATTTAATGGGTCACTGTGTGGGGCTGGGGGGCCCCATAGGACTCACCTCATTGCCTTTAATGAACTGTAAATGTCAGAGGGGGGAGAGTGGAGGGATTCCCTGCGGCCCCCTCCTTCTCCGGTTACTATACGTACCTATGAGATGCCCCTCGGCCGGTGGCTTTGCCCCCTCAGGCTGGTGACTGGCCGGTGGCATCTGTGTAACATGTCTGGGGGTCAGTGGGCCACTAATTGCCCCTCCCTGGCCACAAGCTGCCAGAGACAGAGGGACGGGCTGAGCTTGGGAGGCAGATAAGGTGGCATTTGGAGGGTAGAGAAAGAGGCTTATAAACCCCCAGGGTGGGTTCTAGGATATTAGCCCCCCCGGGGGGGCATGTCAGTCTCTAGGGCCAGGGACTCCCAGCCTGCTGTCACTGAACCACTAGGGCTGCACGTTAGACATGCCTGATGTGGGGGCCCCTGTCTAACCCCCCCCCACTCCCAATTAGCCAGATGGTAAGGAAAGGGTTAAAGGAAGTGACCTTAACCAGTTAATTCCCTGTTGTACAGCCGGGGGGGGGGGGGGTCGCTCCATAAAAATCAATGCCCCTGATAATGTGCCTTGTCGCCGCCCTTAATAAATGGAAAGTGACAGGGGAAAGGGGCGTGGCTTATCCTCCCCTCTCTGATTCGCTCACTGAATTATCCGCCAAGAGCTGTCAGTCACTAACTGACAGGAAAATCACCCCCAAGTGAACAACTTCATTCTGGGGGGGGGTTCCACTCGTACCTCTCTGCCCCCCAGCAACATAGCCGGAGTAAATGGCCTAGGGGCAGATAAGTGAGCCTGCCCCTGTTGGTAGGTAGGGCTAAAATCCACTTACCCCCAGCTTTGTGCCCCCCCCAGGTCAGTGAATATTTTAACCCCTCCCTCCCAGCGGATCCTGCGCACAACTCCTGCCAACACTCGCTCTACCAATGGCTCCTCGTACCTCTCCTTCCGACGCCCCCGATACTGGGAGTCACTGGATTTCTCACTGTTTGTACCAAAGAAGGGAATTTCGGAAGCCGTGTCTACCTCATGCGTATATTTATAGTCGGATGCAGTATATACAGAGATGTAATATATGGGGGGGCCCGGGGGGGGGCTCCGGACAATGTCACTCCTACCAGTGGGAACAATGTTTCATGAAGGTTTTTGTTTAACAATGAGGGGGAATTGGGGGGTCTGACCAGCGGGAAATGCACATGGAAAACTTGGGGAGCCCTCCCCTTGGGCCGAGACCTCGTTGTACAGCGACAAACTGGGCGCTAAAGTCACCGACGTCATGTGGCGCCTTAATCCCAAGGGCAATGGGCAGGGAGGAGGGCCTGAAACCACCTGACAGCAATTTTAGGCTTCTATACTGAGAGGTGTAAGGGGCCCCTAGGCTTCTATACTGAGAGGTATAAGGGGCCCCTAGGCTTCTATACTGAGAGGTATAAGGGGCCCCTAGGCTTCTATACTGAGAGGTATAAGGGGCCCCTAGCTTCCATACTGAGGGGTGTAAGGGGCCCCTAGCTTCCAGTCTGAGAGGTATAAGGGGGCCCTAGGCTTCTATACTGAGAGGTGTAAGGGGCCCCTAGGCTTCTATACTGAGAGGTGTAAGGGGGCCCCTAGCTTTCCATACTGAGAGGTATAAGGGGCCCCTAGCTTCCATACTGAGGGGTGTGAGGGGCCCCTAGCTTCCAGTCTGAGAGATATAAGGGGGCCCCTAGCTTTCCATACTGAGAGGTATAAGGGGGCCCTAGGCTTCCATACTGAGGGGTGTGGGGGGCCCCTAGCTTCCAGACTGTCAGGTATAAAGGGCCCCTAGGCTTCCATACTGAGAGGTATAAGGGGCCCCTTAATTCCCAGGCCCATACCCTAGAATGGAAGTCTGTTGATCCCAGAAGGCCCACGGACCATTTTTTCTATTGGTTTTGTTCAGATCGGGGCGCACACATTTTATTAGGGATACCCACGTGTGTATAATGGGGTGCCCAACAAGCACCAATATTGGGGTTCCCAGGTGCCTGTAAAGTGGGGGCCCGCTTCTCCTATGTACAGTAAGGCAGTGAGTGCATCAGAGGCTTCTCATTTTCCATTATGGACTTTTATCCCAGAATCCTCGGTGGGCTCTGGTGCTGTTGTGCCCGGTCTCATACCCACGCCAGGGCCTGTGACTGTGTGCCCATGCCAACACAATGCTTTAGTACCTCTTCTCTCATTGGACTTTCATTTGATCACAAGAAGCCGGAACCATCCTATCACAGCTTTCCTTCCCCTAGTGGCAGAACTCTGGTACCAGCCAATCAAACGGTGCCACTAGGCTGGGCTCACCGGTTAACCAATCAGAGTGGAACACTCTTTCTACCAAAGAACAATGCTGCACATTCTCATTGGTCCCTCATTAAGTTTTGGGGGGGAAAAGACTTAACGAATGATGTAATTAATTATTATTTGTATTTTTTTACTGTGTATTGGACCGTTCCATCGGCTTTGCTCGTAGCCTTTAGTGCCCTTCCTGGCTTTGCTCTGTGTCTGTAGAAGCTTCTAGTCCGACCGCATTGCAGGTTCTACTATCTGCCCCAAGTATACCCCTCCCCAGCCCCCGCTAGAGCTATAAATATGTGTGATGCCCCCCCCATGGTGTGTTTATAATAGTACCCCCCGGAGATTCCAGTCCAGAGTCACATAGTAGCTGAGGTTGCACAATGGCACATACCCATCAAGTCCAACCTTCTGCTCCCTGTACGGCTGATTCCTATTGGACTCCTGTTTGGTGGAGACTTCCTGATCAGGCTCCTCCCACTGATTAGCAGTTCCCATAGGTCAGAAGAGTAAACCTGCAATGCGGCCATTTTTCCTTTGCTGAAACGTTTCTGACGAATCCAGTGCATTCGGTGCCGGCGCTGGACGTGGTGCTCAGGGGAATCCAAACCAAAGAAAATGCCAATAAAAATGCTGAAACACTTGTGTCTCTCATTGTTGTGTGTGTGTGGCACTTGTGGGGGGAATGCAACTGTCAGGGGCAAATCGGCTTCTTTCTTTTACCCATCATGCACTATTTTGCCCGGAATTCCAGTGACAATTGCTGGTGCCCCCTGGGTTGCACTTTGGGTGCATTGGGTGCAAGTTGCTGTGAGCGCTATTGATCAGCTAGCGGGTTAGAGGCTAGAGGGGGGAAGTGGGGCCCCACAAGGAGCATGTATGGGCCCCAGGGAGTGGCAGTACTGGAAATACAGACAGTGGGGTGGCGGGGGGTCACAAGCTGGAGTCAGAAGTTATCATCAGAAATTGCCCCAAAGACTCCGGGGGGCATTTACTTAAGTGCAGTTTCGGAAACAATGCGGCAGGTTTTTTACCCAGAATGCAGTTTTTTTACAATTGCAGCCGTGGGACAAGAAGTTGCACTTTGCACAATGGCGTCCGACAAATTGAAACCCATGAAATTGTGCCCTGAATGAGGTATAATTACGCTGAGTGGCGATGCTGTATTCTGGGTGCCATGTCTACCTTTGGGCATATTTGCACCCAAACTGTGGCACTGTTGGCACTATGAGAGGCCTCCATTCTGTGGCATTCATTCTGGGCAGAATGGATTTCAAGGGCCCCACACACAGGCAGAAGATACAGACTCCCTGCTCCTTATGGTAGGATATGCAATAACTGTAGCTGTAGGTTCCTCTCTATGGTAGGACATGATATAACTGGAGCTGTAGGTTCCTCTCTGTAGTAGGATATGATATAACTGGAGCTGTAGGTTCCTCTCTGTGGTAGGATATGATATAACTGGAGCTGTAGGTTCCTCTCTATGGTAGGATATGATATAACTGGAGCTGTAGGTTCCTCTCTATGGTAGGACATGATATAACTGCAGCTGTAGGTTCCACTCTATGGTAGGACATTATATAACTGTAGTTGTAGGTTTCTCTCTATGGTAGAATATGATATAACTGTAGTTGTAGGTTTCTCTCTATGGTAGGATATGATATAACTGGAGCTGGAGGTTCCTCTCTATTGTAGGATATGATATAACTGGAGCTGTAGGTTCCTCTCTATGGTAGGATATGATATAACTGGAGCTGTAGGTTCCTCTCTATGGTAGGACATGATATAACTGGAGCTGTAGGTTCCTCTCTATGGTAGGATATGATATAACTGGAGCTGTAGGTTCCTCTCTATGGTAGGATATGATATAACTGGAGCTGTAGGTTCCTCTCTATGGCAGGACATGATATAACTGGAGCTGTAGGTTCCTCTCTAAGGTAGGATATGCAATAACTGTAGCTGTAGGTGCTTCTCTATGGTATGATATTACTGGAGCTGTAGGTTCCTATCTATGGTAGGACATGATATAACTGGAGCTGTAGTTTCCTCTCTATGGTAGGACATGATATAACTGGAGCTGTAGGTTCCTCTCTATGGTAGGACATGGTATAACTGGAGCTGTAGTTTCCTCTCTATGGTAGGACATGATATAACTGGAGCTGTAGTTTCCTCTCTATGGTAGGACATGATATAACTGGAGCTGTAGGTTCCTCTCTATGGTAGGACATGATATAACTGGAGCTGTAGGTTCCTCTCTATGGTAGGACATGATATAACTGGAGCTGTAGGTTCCTCTCTATGGTAGGACATGATATAACTGGAGCTGTAGGTTCCTCTCTATGGTAGGACATGATATAACTGGAGCTGTACGTTCCTCTCTATGATAGGACATGATATAACTGGAGCTGTACGTTCCTCTCTATGGTAGGACATGATATAACTGGAGCTGTAGGTTCCTCTCTATGGTAGGACATGATATAACTGGAGCTGTAGGTTCCTCTCTATGGTAGGACATGATATAACTAGAGCTGTAGGTTCCTCTCTATGGTAGGACATGATATAACTGGAGCTGTACGTTCCTCTCTATGGTAGGACATGATATAACTGGAGCTGTAGGTTCCTCTCTATGGTAGGACATGATATAACTGGAGCTGTATGTTCCTCTCTATGGTAGGACATGATATAACTGGAGCTGTATGTTCCTCTCTATGGTAGGACATGATATAACTGGAGCTGTAGTGACGCCTATTGTAATTGGCCCCTAGGGGCCAAACAGATGGATAATGTATGGCTGAATGGCCACCTTTCTCTACCTAACAATCAGAACAAAAGGGGAGTGAAAGGAGCTCGGGGCCCATACCCTGGCGCATTTGGACCCCCAGTCCTGCCCAAACCCCGCAATACCCAGGGGTATCAGTCGGAATAGACAGGCTGAGACCTGTGTGAATGATTTTGTTGGTATGTGTGGCCTAAAAATGAAGCCCATAGGCAGCATAGAGTTTTAGCTCCTGTGGGCAGGGGGGAGGGCAATTATATCAGTACATCTCCCAGAGGCACCGGTGACTGCGCCATTTAGTAGATATTCTGGATCAATATCTTCTGCCCTGGGGCATTCACTGGTACTGGTACTGGTCTCCATCTTGCCCTACTGTCTCCATCTTGCCCTACTGTCTCCATCTTGTCCTACTGTCTCCATCTTGTCCTACTGTCCCCATCTTGCCCTACTGTCTCCATCTTGTCCTACTGTCTCCATCTTGTCCTACTGTCCCCATCTTGCCCTACTGTCTCCATCTTGTCCTACTGTCTCCATCTTGTCCTACTGTCTCCATCTTGTCCTACTGTCCCCATCTTGTCCTACTGTCTCCATCTTGCCCTACTGTCTCCATCTTGTCCTACTGTCTCCATCTTGTCCTACTGTCCCCATCTTGTCCTACTGTCTCCATCTTGCCCTACTGTCTCCATCTTACCCTACTGTCTCCATCTTACCCTACTGTCTCCATCTTGCCCTACTGTCTCCATCTTGCCCTACTGTCCCCATCTTGTCCTACTGTCCCCATCTTGCCCTACTGTCCCCATCTTGCCCTACTGTCTCCATCATCTCCTACTGTCTCCATCTTGCCCTACTGTCCCCATCTTGCCCTACTGTCCCCATCTTGCCCTACTGTCTCCATCTTGCCCTACTGTCTCCATCTTGTCCTACTGTCTCCATCTTACCCTACTGTCTCCATTTTGTCCTACTGTCTCCATCTTGTCCTACTGTCCCCATCTTGTCCTACTGTCCCCATCTTGCCCTACTGTCTCCATCTTGTCCTACTGTCCCCATCTTGCCCTACTGTCCCCATTTTGCCCTACTGTCTCCATCTTGTCCTACTGTCTCCATCTTGCCCTACTGTCTCAATTTTGTCCTACTGTCTCCATCTTGTCCTACTGTCTCCATTTTGTCCTACTGTCTCCATCTTGTCCTACTGTCCCCATCTTGCCCTACTGTCCCCATCTTGCCCTACTGTCCCCATCTTGTCCTACTGTCTCCATCTTGCCCTACTGTCTCCATTTTGTCCTACTGTCTCCATCTTGCCCTACTGTCTCCATCTTGCCCTACTGTCTCCATTTTGTCCTACTGTCTCCATCTTGCCCTACTGTCCCCATCTTGCCCTTCTGTCCCCATCTTGTCCTACCGTCTCCATCTTGCCCTACCGTCTCCATCTTGCCCTACCGTCTCCATCTTGCCCAACCGTCTCCATCTTGTTCTACTGTCTCCATCTTGCCATACTGTCTCCATCTTGCCCTACCGTCTCCATCTTGCCCTACCGTCTCCATCTTGCCCTACCGTCTCCATCTAGTTCTACCATCTCCATCTTGCCCTACTGTCTCCATCTTGCCCTACTGTCTCCATCTTCTCCTACTGTCTCCATCTTGCCCTACTGTCTCCATCTTCTCCTACTGTCTCCATCTTCTCCTACTGTCTCCATCTTGCCCTACTGTCTCCATCTTCTCCTACTGTCTCCATCTTGCCCTACTGTCTCCATCTTGCCCTACTGTCTCCATCTTGCCCTACTGTCTCCATCTTGTCCTACTGTCTCCATCTTGCCCTACTGTCCCCATCTTGCCCTACTGTCTCCATCTTGCCCTACTGTCTCCATCTTGCCCTACTGTCACCATCTTGCCCTACTGTCCCCATCTTGCCCTACTGTCTCCATCTTGCCCTACTGTCCCCATCTTGTCCTACTGTCCCCATCTTGCCCTACTGTCCCCATCTTGCCCTACTGTCCCCATCTTGCCCTACTGTCCCCATCTTGCCCTACTGTCTCCATCTTGTCCTACTGTCTCCATCTTGTCCTACTGTCCCCATCTTGCCCTACTGTCTCCATCTTGTCCTACTGTCTCCATCTTGTCCTACTGTCTCCATCTTGTCCTACTGTCCCCATCTTGTCCTACTGTCTCCATCTTGCCCTACTGTCTCCATCTTACCCTACTGTCTCCATCTTACCCTACTGTCTCCATCTTGCCCTACTGTCTCCATCTTGCCCTACTGTCCCCATCTTGTCCTACTGTCCCCATCTTGTCCTACTGTCCCCATCTTGCCCTACTGTCTCCATCATCTCCTACTGTCTCCATCTTGCCCTACTGTCCCCATCTTGCCCTACTGTCCCCATCTTGCCCTACTGTCTCCATCTTGCCCTACTGTCTCCATCTTGTCCTACTGTCTCCATCTTACCCTACTGTCTCCATTTTGTCCTACTGTCTCCATCTTGTCCTACTGTCCCCATCTTGTCCTACTGTCCCCATCTTGCCCTACTGTCTCCATCTTGTCCTACTGTCCCCATCTTGCCCTACTGTCCCCATTTTGCCCTACTGTCTCCATCTTGTCCTACTGTCTCCATCTTGCCCTACTGTCTCAATTTTGTCCTACTGTCTCCATCTTGTCCTACTGTCTCCATTTTGTCCTACTGTCTCCATCTTGTCCTACTGTCCCCATCTTGCCCTACTGTCCCCATCTTGCCCTACTGTCCCCATCTTGTCCTACTGTCTCCATCTTGCCCTACTGTCTCCATTTTGTCCTACTGTCTCCATCTTGCCCTACTGTCTCCATCTTGCCCTACTGTCTCCATTTTGTCCTACTGTCTCCATCTTGCCCTACTGTCCCCATCTTGCCCTTCTGTCCCCATCTTGTCCTACCGTCTCCATCTTGCCCTACCGTCTCCATCTTGCCCTACCGTCTCCATCTTGCCCAACCGTCTCCATCTTGTTCTACTGTCTCCATCTTGCCATACTGTCTCCATCTTGCCCTACCGTCTCCATCTTGCCCTACCGTCTCCATCTTGCCCTACCGTCTCCATCTAGTTCTACCATCTCCATCTTGCCCTACTGTCTCCATCTTGCCCTACTGTCTCCATCTTCTCCTACTGTCTCCATCTTGCCCTACTGTCTCCATCTTCTCCTACTGTCTCCATCTTCTCCTACTGTCTCCATCTTGCCCTACTGTCTCCATCTTCTCCTACTGTCTCCATCTTGCCCTACTGTCTCCATCTTGCCCTACTGTCTCCATCTTGCCCTACTGTCTCCATCTTGTCCTACTGTCTCCATCTTGCCCTACTGTCCCCATCTTGCCCTACTGTCTCCATCTTGCCCTACTGTCTCCATCTTGCCCTACTGTCACCATCTTGCCCTACTGTCCCCATCTTGCCCTACTGTCTCCATCTTGCCCTACTGTCCCCATCTTGTCCTACTGTCCCCATCTTGCCCTACTGTCTCCATCTTGCCCTACTGTCCCCATCTTGCCCTACTGTCTCCATCTTGCCCTACTGTCTCCATCTTGCCCTACTGTCTCCATCTTGCCCTACTGTCCCCATCTTGCCCTACTGTCTCCATCTTGCCCTACTGTCCCCATCTTGCCCTACTGTCCCCATCTTGCCCTACTGTCTCCATTTTGTCCTACTGTCTCCATCTTGTCCTACTGTCTCCATCTTGCCCTACTGTCCCCATCTTGTCCTACTTTCCCCATCTTGCCCTACTGTCCCCATCTTGCCCTACTGTCCCCATCTTGTCCTACTGTCCCCATCTTGCCCTACTGTCTCCATCTTGCCCTACTGTCTCCATCTTCTCCTACTGTCTCCATCTTCTCCTACTGTCTCCATCTTCTCCTACTGTCTCCATCTTGCCCTACTGTCCCCATCTTGCCCTACTGTCCCCATCTTGCCCTACTGTCTCCATCTTCTCCTACTTTCTCCATCTTGCCCTACTGTCTCCATCTTGCCCTACTGTCTCCATCTTGCCCTACTGTCTCCATTTTGCCCTACTGTCTCCATCTTGTCCTACTGTCCCCATCTTGTCCTACTGTCCCCATCTTGCCCTACTGTCTCCATCTTGTCCTACTGTCTCCATCTTGTCCTACTGTCCCCATCTTGTCCTACTGTCCCCATCTTGCCCTACTGTCTCCATCTTGTCCTACTGTCCCCATCTTGCCCTACTGTCCCCATCTTGCCCTACTGTCCCCATCTTGTCCTACTGTCTCCATCTTGCCCTACTGTCTCCATTTTGTCCTATTGTCTCCGTCTTGTCCTACTGTCTCCATCTTGCCCTACTGTCTCCATTTTGTCCTACTGTCTCCATCTTGTCCTACTGTCCCCATCTTGCCCTACTGTCCCCATCTTGTCCTACTATCTCCATCTTGTCCTACTGTCCCCATCTTGCCCTACTGTCCCCATCTTGTCCTACTGTCTCCATCTTGTCCTACTGTCCCCATCTTGCCCTACTGTCTCCATCTTGCCCTACTGTCTCCATTTTGTCCTACTGTCTCCATCTTGCCCTACTGTCTCCATCTTGCCCTACTGTCTCCATTGTGTCCTACTGTCTCCATCTTGCCCTACTGTCTCCATCTTGTCCTACCGTCTCCATCTTGCCCTACCGTCTCCATCTTGCCCTACCGTCTCCATCTTGCCCAACCGTCTCCATCTTGTTCTACCGTCTCCATCTTGCCCTACTGTCTCCATCTTGCCCTACCGTCTCCATCTTGCCCTACCGTCTCCATCTTGCCCTACTGTCCCCATCTTGCCCTACTGTCTCCATCTTGTCCTACTGTCTCCATCTTGCCCTACTGTCCCCATCTTGCCCTACTGTCTCCATCTTGCCCTACTGTCTCCATCTTGCCCTACTGTCCCCATCTTGCCCTACTGTCTCCATCTTGCCCTACTGTCCCCATCTTGCCCTATTGTCCCCATCTTGCCCTACTGTCTCCATCTTGCCCTACTGTCTCCATCTTGCCCTACTGTCCCCATCTTGCCCTACTGTCTCCATCTTGCCTTACTGTCTCCATCTTGCCCTACTGTCTCCATCTTGCCCTGCTGCCTCCATCTTGCCCTACTGCCCCTATCTTGCCCTACTGCCTCCATCTTGCCCTACTGTCTCCATCTTGCCCTACTGTCCCCATCTTGCCTTACTGTCCCCATCTTGCCCTTCTGTCCCCATCTTGCCCTACTGTCCCCATCTTGCCCTACTGTCCCCATCTTGTCCTACTGTCCCCATCTTGTCCTACTGTCTCCATCTTGCCCTACTGTCCCCATCTTGCCCTACTGTCCCCATCTTGCCCTACTGTCCCCATCTTGCTCTACTGTCTCCATCTTGCTCTACTGTCTCCCTCTACTGTCTCCATCTTGCTCTACTGTCTCCATCTTGCCCTGCTGTCTCCATCTTGTCCTACTGTCTCCATCTTGCTCTACTGTCTCCATCTTGCCATGCTGTCTCCATCTTGCCCTGCTGTCTCCATCTTGTCCTGCTGTCTCCATCTTGCCCTACTGTCTCCATCTTGCCCTACTGTTTCCATCTTGCCCTACTGCCGCCATCTTGCCTTACTGTCTCCATCTTGCCCTACTGTCCCCATCTTGCCCTACTGTCTCCATCTTGCCCTACTGCCCCCATCTTACAAGAGGACAGAAGGTGGGGTAGGAGGGATTCAGTATAAGCACCTCCCCCTGCCACTCTTATAAAGGGTTAACGAAAAGATCAGTGTGCCCCTGTGTGTATGGGCAAGGGGTGGCTGTGCCAGGTGGGCACCGCTGGGAGTGTTTGTGCTGACAGTTCTGCTCCTCGTAGCCAAGACCATTAAGTGTGAATCCCCCCCCCCCCCGTCTCCCCCACAAATCTTCTCTCCCACTAATTAAGCTTCTCTCTGGCTTTTAATTAAGTCATTTGTTCAACCTCCCCTCCTGCCCCTTAATGGCTCCCAGCTCTGTAACCCTCTCTGTGCCAGAGCCCTATGGGGCGGACTCCCCGTAACCCTCTCTGTGCCAGAGCCCTATGGGGCGGACTCCCCGTAACCCTCTCTGTGCCAGAGCCCTATGGGGCGGACTCCCCGTAACCCTCTCTGTGCCAGAGCCCTATGGGGCGGACTCCCCGTAACCCTCTCTGTGCCAGAGCCCTATGGGGCGGACTCCCCGTAACCCTCTCTGTGCCAGAGACCTATGGGGCGGACTCCCCGTAACCCTCTCTGTGCCAGAGACCTATGGGGCGGACTCCCCGTAACCCTCTCTGTGCCAGAGCCCTATGGGGCGGACTCCCCGTAACCCTCTCTGTGCCAGAGCCCTATGGGGCGGACTCCCCGTAACCCTCTCTGTGCCAGAGCCCTATGGGGCGGACTCCCCGTAACCCTCTCTGTGCCAGAGACCTATGGGGCGGACTCCCCGTAACCCTCTCTGTGCCCTAGGGACCCCTGCAGCCCTATGGGGCGGACTCCCCGTAACCCTCTCTGTGCCAGAGCCCTATGGGGCGGACTCCCCGTAACCCTCTCTGTGCCAGAGACCTATGGGGCGGACTCCCCGTAACCCTCTCTGTGCCAGAGACCTATGGGGCGGACTCTCCGTAACCCTTTCTGTGCCAGAGCCCTATGGGGCGGACTCCCCGTAACCCTCTCTGTGCCAGAGCCCTATGGGGCGGACTCCCCGTAACCCTCTCTGTGCCAGAGCCCTATGGGGCGGACTCCCCGTAACCCTCTCTGTGCCAGAGCCCTATGGGGCGGACTCCCCGTAACCCTCTCTGTGCCAGAGCCCTATGGGGCGGACTCCCCGTAACCCTCTCTGTGCCAGAGCCCTATGGGGCGGACTCCCCGTAACCCTCTCTGTGCCAGAGCCCTATTGGGGGTATACGCTGCCCGGACTCCCCGTAACCCTCTCTGTGCCAGAGCCCTATTGGGGGTATACGCTGCCCGGACACCCCGTAACCCTCTCTGTGCCAGAGCCCTATTGGGGGTATACGCTGCCCGGACTCCCCGTAACCCTCTCTTTGCCAGAGCCCTATTGGGGGTATACGCTGCCCGGACTCCCCGTAACCCTCTCTGTGCCAGAGCCCTATTGGGGGTATACGCTGCCCGGACTCCCCGTAACCCTCTCTGTGCCAGAGCCCTATTGGGGGTATACGCTGCCCGGACTCCCCGTAACCCTCTCTGTGCCAGAGCCCTATTGGGGGTATACGCTGCCCGGACTCCCCGTAACCCTCTCTGTGCCAGAGCCCTATGGGGCGGACTCCCCGTAACCCTCTCTGTGCCAGAGCCCTATTGGGGGTATACACTGCCCGGACTCCCCGTAACCCTCTCTGTGCCAGAGCCCTATTGGGGGTATACACTGCCCGGACTCCCCGTAACCCTCTCTGTGCCAGAGCCCTATTGGGGGTATACACTGCCCGGACTCCCCGTAACCCTCTCTGTGCCAGAGCCCTATTTGGGGTATACACTGCCCGGACTCCCCGTAACCCTCTCTGTGCCAGAGCCCTATTGGGGGTATACACTGCCCGGACTCCCCGTAACCCTCTCTGTGCCAGAGCCCTATTGGGGGTATACACTGCCCGGACTCCCCGTAACCCTCTCTGTGCCAGAGCCCTATTGGGGGTATACACTGCCCGGACTCCCCGTAACCCTCTCTGTGCCAGAGCCCTATTGGGGGTATACACTGCCCGGACTCCCCGTAACCCTCTCTGTGCCAGAGCCCTATTGGGGGTATACACTGCCCGGACTGGGGCCACTTCCCTTTAGAGCCCAGGGCAGCAGGAATTTGACTGGGAACAGGTAGAAATCTGATTGGAGAAGCTTTGTGCATAGTAATTAGTTCCTGGGCCGCTTGCCCCTATAATAGGGAGGAGGGTAAGTAAAACCAGTTTATCTGTTAGTTAGTGGGTTAATATCCCCTTTACAATACTGAGTATGAGTGCGGGTGTATCACTGGGGGCAGAAGGTGGGGGCAGAATTTGGGGGCCCTGGGGCTGCCCCCCCCGCTATAAATCTGCTGTTTGACTGTTTTTCCTTCCTCCCTAATTAGTTCCGCCGCGCAGTGAAGCCGAGGGACCAATGGCAGGAAAGCGCCCCGTCTGCTAATCCCCCGCTCCCCGCACCCTAATCATATCCTTATAAACAGCCATCGACCCCGGGGCCCCACTCAATAGCGGGATTTATCAGCCTGAGAGCTTTGTATTGAGCCGGCGGCTCTGGGTCAATACGACTCGCTATCGACTCGCTAACAGAAATTACTGGCCGATTCCGTGTCGGCCCCCGGCTGGGGCCCAAAGGGCAATGTGAGGGTCGGAATGAGGTGTTACAGGGCTGGGGGGGGGGCAGACTCACCGCAGGGTGTACCCCAACACTAGTCAGTAGGGGGTGCTGTTCTGCAGCCGGGCTGTTCCAGTTTTCAGATCTTGCCACAGATTCCCCATTGGATTTAGATCTGGGCTGTGATTGGGCCAGTCTAACACATGGATATGTTTAACCCATTGTTGCCCTGGCTTTATGTTTAGGGTCGTTGCCCTGCTGGAAGGGGAACCTCCGCCCCAGTCTCAAGTCTTTTGCAGACTCCAAGAGGTTTTCTTCCAAGATTGCCCTGTATTTGGCTCCATCCATCTTCCCATCAACTCTGAGCAGCTTCCCTGTCCCTGCTGAAGCCCCCCCAGAGCATGATGCTGCCCCCCCATATGTGACAGTGGGGATGGGGGGGTCAGAGTGATGTGCAGGGTTAGTTTCCGCCACACATAGCGTTTTGCATTTTGGCCAAAAAGTTCCATTTTGGTCTCATCTGACCAGAGCCCCTTCTCCCACATGTTTGCTGCCCCCCCCCCCCACATGGCTTGTGGCAAACTGCAAACGGGACTTCTTATGGGTTTCTGTTACCAATGGCTTTCTTCTTGCCCCTCTCCCATAAAGGCCAACTTTGTGCAGTGCCCGACTAATAGTTGCCTATGGACAGATTCCCCCCCCTGAGCTGTAGATCCCTGCAGCCCCCCCAGAGTCACCATGGGCCCCTTGGCTGCATTTCTGATCAGCGCTTGTTGGGCCTGTGAGTTTAGGGGGGGGCCGTGCCTGGGTAGGGTTACAGTTGTGCCATACTCCTGCCATTTCTGAATGATCGGTGGAACAGGGCTCCGTGGGAGGTTCAAGGCTTTGGGAATCTGTTTGTAGCCTAAGCCTGCTTTATATTTCTCAATAACTTTATCCCTGACCTGTCTGGTGTGTTCTTTGGGCTTCATGGTGTTGTTGCTCCCAATATTCCCTTAGCAACCTCTGAGGCCGTCACAGAGCAGCTGTATTTGTACTGACATTAGATTACACACAGGGGCACTCTATTTAGTCATTAGCACTCATCAGGCAATGTCTATGGGCAACTGACTGCACTCAGACCCAAGGGGGCTGAATAATTACGCACACCCCACTTTGCACTTATTTATTTGTAAAAAATGTTTGGAATCATGTATGATTTTCCTTCCACTTCTCACGTGTACCCCACTTTGTATTGGGCTTTCACGTGTACCCCACTTTGTATTGGGCTTTCACGTGTACCCCACTTTGTATTGGGCTTTCCCGTGTACCCCACTTTGTATTGGGCTTTCCCGTGTACCCCACTTTGTATTGGGCTTTCCCGTGTACCCCACTTTGTATTGGGCTTTCCCGTGTACCCCACTTTGTATTGGGCTTTCCCGTGTACCCCACTTTGTATTGGTCTTTCCCGTGTACCCCACTTTGTATTGGGCTTTCCCGTGTACCCCACTTTGTATTGGGCTTTCCCGTGTACCCCACTTTGTATTGGGCTTTCACGTGTACCCCACTTTGTATTGGGCTTTCACGTGTACCCCACTTTGTATTGGGCTTTCCCGTGTACCCCACTTTGTATTGGGCTTTCCCGTGTACCCCACTTTGTATTGGGCTTTCCCGTGTACCCCACTTTGTATTGGGCTTTCCCGTGTACCCCACTTTGTATTGGGCTTTCCCGTGTACCCCACTTTGTATTGGGCTTTCCCGTGTACCCCACTTTGTATTGGGCTTTCCCGTGTACCCCACTTTGTATTGGGCTTTCCCGTGTACCCCACTTTGTATTGGGCTTTCCCGTGTACCCCACTTTGTATTGGGCTTTCCCGTGTACCCCACTTTGTATTGGGCTTTCCCATGTACCCCACTTTGTATTGGGCTTTCCCGTGTACCCCACTTTGTATTGGGCTTTCCCGTATACCCCACTTTGTATTGGGCTTTCCCGTGTACCCCACTTTGTATTGGGCTTTCCCGTGTACCCCACTTTGTATTGGGCTTTCCCGTGTACCCCACTTTGTATTGGGCTTTCCCGTGGAATTCCAATAAAATTGATTCATGTTTGTGGCTGTAATGTGACAAAATGTGGGAAAGTTCAAGGGGGCTGAATACTTTTGCAAGCCACTGTATATTGGAATCACTGTTAATTAGGGCCCCACTAAGCACCTAGACTGCCCCCCCCCGTGTAGTTATCCCCCCGTGTAGTTACCCCCCCTGTAGTTACCCCCCCTGTAGTTACCCCCCAGCCTCACACACAGTACTGGGCAGAACCAGCATTACCTGGTACCAGCCATTCTGTATCATTGGAACCAGCAACCCACGTGTGTGACTCACATCAAGTCAGACACTCACACTCATATCCTCACTCACATTCAGTCAGACACTCACACTCATACCCTCACTCACATTCAGTCAGACACTCACACTCATACCCTCACTCACATTCAGTCAGACACTCACACTCATACCCTCACTCACATTCAGTCAGACACTCACACTCATACCCTCACTCACATTCAGTCAGACACTCACACTCATACCCTCACTCACATTCAGTCAGACACTCACACTCATACCCTCACTCACATTCAGTCAGACACTCGCTTACACTCATACCCTCACTCACATTCAGTCAGACACTCACACTCATACCCTCACTCACATTAAGTCAGACACTCACACTCATACCCTCACATACATTCAGTCAGACACTCACACTCATACCCTCACACACACATTCAGTCAGACACTCACACTCATACCCTCACTCACATTAAGTCAGACACTCACACTCATACCCTCACTCACATTAAGTCAGACACTCGCTTACACTCATACCCTCACTCACATTCAGTCAGACACTCACACTCATACCCTCACTCACATTAAGTCAGACACTCGCTTACACTCATACCCTCACTCACATTCAATCAGACACTCACTCGCTCACACTCATACCCTCACTCACATTCACTCAGACACTCACACTCATACCCTCACTCACATTAAGTCAGACACTCGCTTACACTCATACCCTCACTCACATTCAATCAGACACTCACTCGCTCACACTCATACCCTCACTCACATTCAGTCAGATACAACTCAGACTCACTGGCACACACTCACACTCTTACCCTCACTCACTTTCAGTCAGATACAACTCAAACTGACTGGCACACACTTAGAATCACTCGTTTTCCTAGGATGCCATTGCCCTCAGACTCACCATTTAATTACCCCCCCCCCCCCCCCCCCCGGGTAGTTTCAGCACAGCCCCCTGACCTTTGGTGACAATTTCCCACACTTTCTGCAAATTTATATGTGAGTGCCAACCGCTGTGCCAACAGTGAGGAGCTGCTGCCCCCCGCAGGGCTGTCCCGGTGCTGCACCCACAGCTGTTATCCTGCCGGGCAGGCGATGGCAGTTACACCCACGGTTACATCTGTGCAACTGTCACATCTCCCAAAAGTAATTTCCCATCAGCAGTAATGTAATCACTGGCGGGAAACCACACAAGGAGTGTCGGCTTTCTGATGTCCCCCCAAGTCCCCCCAAGTCCCATCCAGTTCAGCCCTTTATGTCTGTATAAAACCTCCCCAACGGCTACTGCTCCACAGGGGGACAAACTCTTTCTGTAACCTCTCCAATTTGCCTCAGAGGGGGGCAAAATTCCTTCCTGGCTCAAAGATGGCAATCGGACCAGAACCTGGGTCAACTGGTACCCCTTTATTCCCTCACTTGCTAAATACCCCCCCAACCCCTTCCTTGTACCTATCTAATGTATCTGCCAGTACCACTGATTCAGGGGGGGGGGGCCCACAACTTCCCAGCCCCCCCTGTAACTCCCCTTCCTTGTACCTATCTAATGTATCTGCCAGTACCACTGATTCAGGGGGGGGGGATCCCACAACTTCCCAGCCCCCCCTGTAACTCCCCTTCCTTGTACCTATCTAATGTATCTGCCAGTACCACTGATTCAGGGGGGGGGATCCCACAACTTCCCAGCCCCCCCTGTAACTCCCCTTCCTTGTACCTATCTAATATATCTGCCAGTACCACTGATTCAGGGGGGGGTCCCACAACTTCCCAGCCCCCCCCTGTAACTCCCCTTCCTTGTACCTATCTAATGTATCTGTCAGTACCACTGATTCAGGGGGGAGATCCCACAACTTCCCAGCCCCCCCTGTAACCCCCCTTCCTTGTACCTATCTAATGTATCTGCCAGTACCACTGATTCAGGGGGGGGATCCCACAACTTCCCAGCCCCCCTGTAACTCCCCTTCCTTGTACCTATCTAATGTATCTGTCAGTACCACTGATTCAGGGGGGAGATCCCACAACTTCCCAGCCCCCCCTGTAACTCCCCTTCCTTGTACCTATCTAATGTATCTGCCAGTACCACTGATTCAGGGGGGGGTCCCACAACTTCCCAGCCCCCCCTGTAACCCCCCTTCCTTGTACCTATCTAATGTATCTGCCAGTACCACTGATTCAGGGGGGGGATCCCACAACTTCCCAGCCCCCCTGTAACTCCCCTTCCTTGTACCTATCTAATGTATCTGTCAGTACCACTGATTCAGGGGGGAGATCCCACAACTTCCCAGCCCCCCCTGTAACTCCCCTTCCTTGTACCTATCTAATGTATCTGCCAGTACCACTGATTCAGGGGGGGTCCCACAACTTCCCAGCCCCCCCTGTAACCCCCCTTCCTTGTACCTATCTAATGTATCTGCCAGTACCACTGATTCAGGGGGGGTCCCACAACTTCCCAGCCCCCCTGTAACCCCCCTTCCTTGTACCTATCTAATGTATCTGCCAGTACCACTGATTCAGGGGGGGGGATCCCACAACTTCCCAGCCCCCCCTGTAACTCCCCTTCCTTGTACCTATCTAATGTATCTGCCAGTACCACTGATTCAGGGGGGGGGGATCCCACAACTTCCCAGCCCCCCCTGTAACTCCCCTTCCTTGTACCTATCTAATGTATCTGCCAGTACCACTGATTCAGGGGGGGGGGGATCCCACAACTTCCCAGCCCCCCTGTAACTCCCCTTCCTTGTACCTATCTAATGTATCTGCCAGTACCACTGATTCAGGGGGGGGGTATCCCACAACTTCCCAGCCCCCCCTGTAACCCCCCTTCCTTGTACCTATCTAATGTATCTGCCAGTACCACTGATTCAGGGGGGGGGGATCCCACAACTTCCCAGCCCCCCCTGTAACTCCCCTTCCTTGTACCTATCTAATGTATCTGCCAGTACCACTGATTCAGGGGGGGGGGATCCCACAACTTCCCAGCCCCCCCTGTAACTCCCCTTCCTTGTACCTATCTAATGTATCTGCCAGTACCACTGATTCAGGGGGGGGGGGGATCCCACAACTTCCCAGCCCCCCTGTAACTCCCCTTCCTTGTACCTATCTAATGTATCTGCCAGTACCACTGATTCAGGGGGGGGATCCCACAACTTCCCAGCCCCCCCTGTAACTCCCCTTCCTTGTACCTATCTAATGTATCTGCCAGTAGCACTGATTCAGGGGGGGGATCCCACAACTTCCCAGCCCCCCTGTAACTCCCCTTCCTTGTACCTATCTAATGTATCTGCCAGTACCACTGATTCAGGGGGGGGGTATCCCACAACTTCCCAGCCCCCCCTGTAACCCCCCTTCCTTGTACCTATCTAATGTATCTGCCAGTACCACTGATTCAGGGGGGGGATCCCACAACTTCCCAGCCCCCCCTGTAACTCCCCTTCCTTGTACCTATCTAATGTATCTGCCAGTACCACTGATTCAGGGGGGGGGATCCCACAACTTCCCAGCCCCCCCTGTAACTCCCCTTCCTTGTACCTATCTAATGTATCTGCCAGTACCACTGATTCAGGGGGGGGGGGATCCCACAACTTCCCAGCCCCCCTGTAACTCCCCTTCCTTGTACCTATCTAATGTATCTGCCAGTACCACTGATTCAGGGGGGGGATCCCACAACTTCCCAGCCCCCCTGTAACTCCCCTTCCTTGTACCTATCTAATGTATCTGCCAGTACCACTGATTCAGCGGGGGGGATCCCACAACTTCCCAGCCCCCCCTGTAACTCCCCTTCCTTGTACCTATCTAATGTATCTGCCAGTACCACTGATTCAGCGGGGGGGATCCCACAACTTCCCAGCCCCCCCTGTAACTCCCCTTCCTTGTACCTATCTAATGTATCTGCCAGTACCACTGATTCAGGGGGGGGGATCCCACAACTTCCCAGCCCCCCTGTAACTCCCCTTCCTTGTACCTATCTAATGTATCTGCCAGTACCACTGATTCAGGGGGGGGGTCCCACAACTTCCCAGCCCCCCCTGTAACTCCCCTTCCTTGTACCTATCTAATGTATCTGCCAGTACCACTGATTCAGGGGGGGGGGGATCCCACAACTTCCCAGCCCCCCCTGTAACTCCCCTTCCTTGTACCTATCTAATGTATCTGCCAGTACCACTGATTCAGGGGGGATCCCACAACTTCCCAGCCCCCCTGTAACTCCCCTTCCTTGTACCTATCTAATGTATCTGCCAGTACCACTGATTCAGGGGGGGATCCCACAACTTCCCAGCCCCCCCTGTAACTCCCCTTCCTTGTACCTATCTAATGTATCTGCCAGTACCACTGATTCAGGGGGGATCCCACAACTTCCCAGCCCCCCTGTAACCCCCCTTCCTTGTACCTATCTAATGTATCTGCCAGTACCACTGATTCAGGGGGGGATCCCACAACTTCCCAGCCCCCCCTGTAACTCCCCTTCCTTGTACCTATCTAATGTATCTGCCAGTACCACTGATTCAGGGGGGGGGTCCCACAACTTCCCAGCCCCCCTGTAAACTCCCCTTCCTTGTACCTATCTAATGTATCTGCCAGTACCACTGATTCAGGGGGGGATCCCACAACTTCCCAGCCCCCCCTGTAACTCCCCTTCCTTGTACCTATCTAATGTATCTGCCAGTACCACTGATTCAGGGGGGGGGATCCCACAACTTCCCAGCCCCCCCTGTAACTCCCCTTCCTTGTACCTATCTAATGTATCTGCCAGTACCACTGATTCAGGGGGGATCCCACAACTTCCCAGCCCCCCCTGTAACCCCCCTTCCTTGTACCTATGCAATGTATCTGCCAGTACCACTGATTCAGGGGGGGGGATCCCACAACTTCCCAGCCCCCCCTGTAACTCCCCTTCCTTGTACCTATCCAATGTATCTGCCAGTACCACTGATTCAGGGGGGGGGGATCCCACAACTTCCCAGCCCCCCCTGTAACTCCCCTTCCTTGTACCTATCTAATGTATCTGCCAGTACCACTGATTCAGGGGGGGGGGTCCCACAACTTCCCAGCCCCCCTGTAACCCCCGTTCCTTGTACCTATCTAATGTATCTGCCAGTACCACTAATTCAGGGGGGGTCCCACAACTTCCCAGCTCCCCTGTAACTCCCCTTCCTTGTACCTATCTAATGTATCTGCCAGTACCACTGATTCAGGGGGGGGGATCCCACAACTTCCCAGCCCCCCCTGTAACTCCCCTTCCTTGTACCTATCTAATGTATCTGCCAGTACCACTGATTCAGGGGGGGGGATCCCACAACTTCCCAGCCCCCCCTGTAACCCCCTTCCTTGTACCTATGCAATGTATCTGCCAGTACCACTGATTCAGGGGGGGGGGATCCCACAACTTCCCAGCCCCCCCTGTAACTCCCCTTCCTTGTACCTATCCAATGTATCTGCCAGTACCACTGATTCAGGGGGGGGGGATCCCACAACTTCCCAGCCCCCCCTGTAACTCCCCTTCCTTGTACCTATCTAATGTATCTGCCAGTACCACTGATTCAGGGGGGGGGGGTCCCACAACTTCCCAGCCCCCCTGTAACCCCCGTTCCTTGTACCTATCTAATGTATCTGCCAGTACCACTAATTCAGGGGGGGTCCCACAACTTCCCAGCTCCCCTGTAACTCCCCTTCCTTGTACCTATCTAATGTATCTGCCAGTACCACTGATTCAGGGGGGGGGATCCCACAACTTCCCAGCCCCCCCTGTAACTCCCCTTCCTTGTACCTATCTAATGTATCTGCCAGTACCACTGATTCAGGGGGGGGGGATCCCACAACTTCCCAGCCCCCCCTGTAACTCCCCTTCCTTGTACCTATCTAATGTATCTGCCAGTACCACTGATTCAGGGGGGGGGGGGTCCCACAACTTCCCAGCCCCCCTGTAACTCCCCTTCCTTGTACCTATCTAATGTATCTGCCAGTACCACTGATTCAGGGGGGGGGGATCCCACAACTTCCCAGCCCCCCTGTAACTCCCCTTCCTTGTACCTATCTAATGTATCTGCCAGTACCACTGATTCAGGGGGGGGGGATCCCACAACTTCCCAGCCCCCCTGTAACTCCCCTTCCTTGTACCTATCTAATGTATCTGCCAGTACCACTGATTCAGGGGGGGGGGATCCCACAACTTCCCAGCCCCCCTGTAACTCCCCTTCCTTGTACCTATCTAATGTATCTGCCAGTACCACTGATTCAGGGGGGGGGGTCCCACAACTTCCCAGCCCCCCTGTAACTCCCCTTCCTTGTACCTATCTAATGTATCTGCCAGTACCACTGATTCAGGGGGGGGTCCCACAACTTCCCAGCCCCCCCTGTAACTCCCCTTCCTTGTACCTATCTAATGTATCTGCCAGTACCACTGATTCAGGGGGGGGGTCCCACAACTTCCCAGCCCCCCCTGTAACTCCCTTTCCTTGTACCTATCTAATGTATCTGCCAGTACCACTGATTCAGGGGGGGGGATCCCACAACTTCCCAGCCCCCCCTGTAACTCCCCTTCCTTGTACCTATCTAATGTATCTGCCAGTACCACTGATTCAGGGGGGGGGATCCCACAACTTCCCAGCCCCCCCTGTAACTCCCCTTCCTTGTACCTATCTAATGTATCTGCCAGTACCACTGATTCAGGGGGGGTCCCACAACTTCCCAGCCCCCCCTGTAACTCCCCTTCCTTGTACCTATCTAATGTATCTGCCAGTACCACTGATTTGGGGGGGGATCCCACAACTTCCCAGCCCCCCCCTGTTAACTCCCCTTCCTTGTACCTATCTAATGTATCTGCCAGTACCACTGATTCAGGGGGGGGATCCCACAACTTCCCAGCCCCCCCTGTAACTCCCCTTCCTTGTACCTATCTAATGTATCTGCCAGTACCACTGATTCAGGGGGGTCCCACAACTTCCCAGCCCCCCCTGTAACTCCCCTTCCTTGTACCTATCTAATGTATCTGCCAGTACCACTGATTCAGGGGGGGATCCCACAACTTCCCAGCCCCCCTGTAACTCCCCTTCCTTGTACCTATCTAATGTATCTGCCAGTACCACTGATTCGGGGGGGGGGATCCCACAACTTCCCAGCCCCCCCTGTAACTCCCCTTCCGTGTACCTATCTAATGTATCTGCCAGTACCACTGATTCAGGGGGGGATCCCACAACTTCCCAGCCCCCCTGTAACTCCCCTTCCTTGTACCTATCTAATGTATCTGCCAGTACCACTGATTCAGGGGGGGGATCCTACAACTTCCCAGCCCCCCCTGTAACTCCCCTTCCTTGTACCTATCTAATGTATCTGCCAGTACCACTGATTCAGGGGGGGGGATCCCACAACTTCCCAGCCCCCCCTGTAACCCCCCTTCCTTGTACCTATCTAATGTATCTGCCAGTACCACTGATTCAGGGGGGGGATCCTACAACTTCCCAGCCCCCCCTGTAACTCCCCTTCCTTGTACCTATCTAATGTATCTGCCAGTACCACTGATTCAGGGGGGGGGATCCTACAACTTCCCAGCCCCCCCTGTAACTCCCCTTCCTTGTACCTATCTAATGTATCTGCCAGTACCACTGATTCAGGGGGGGGATCCCACAACTTCCCAGCCCCCCTGTAACTCCCCTTCCTTGTACCTATCTAATGTATCTGCCAGTACCACTGATTCAGGGGGGGGATCCCACAACTTCCCAGCCCCCCTGTAACTCCCCTTCCTTGTACCTATCTAATGTATCTGCCAGTACCACTGATTCAGGGGGGGGGATCCTACAACTTCCCAGCCCCCCCTGTAACTCCCCTTCCTTGTACCTATCTAATGTATCTGCCAGTACCACTGATTCAGGGGGGGATCCCACAACTTCCCAGCCCCCCTGTAACTCCCCTTCCTTGTACCTATCTAATGTATCTGCCAGTACCACTGATTCAGGGGGGGATCCCACAACTTCCCAGCCCCCCTGTAACTCCCCTTCCTTGTACCTATCTAATGTATCTGCCAGTACCACTGATTCAGGGGGGGGGATCCCACAACTTCCCAGCCCCCCCTGTAACCCCCCTTCCTTGTACCTATCTAATGTATCTGCCAGTACCACTGATTCAGGGGGGGGGGTCCCACAACTTCCCAGCCCCCCCTGTAACTCCCCTTCCTTGTACCTATCTAATGTATCTGCCAGTACCACTGATTCAGGGGGGGGGGGTCCCACAACTTCCCAGCCCCCCCTGTAACTCCCCTTCCTTGTACCTATCTAATGTATCTGCCAGTACCACTGATTCAGGGGGGGTCCCACAACTTCCCAGCCCCCCCTGTAACTCCCCTTCCTTGTACCTATCTAATGTATCTGCCAGTACCACTGATTCAGGGGGGGTCCCACAACTTCCCAGCCCCCCCTGTAACTCCCCTTCCTTGTACCTATCTAATGTATCTGCCAGTACCACTGATTCAGGGGGGGGTCCCACAACTTCCCAGCCCCCCCTGTAACTCCCCTTCCTTGTACCTATCTAATGTATCTGCCAGTACCACTGATTCAGGGGGGGGTCCCACAACTTCCCAGCCCCCCCTGTAACTCCCCTTCCTTGTACCTATCTAATGTATCTGCCAGTACCACTGATTCAGGGGGGGGTCCCACAACTTCCCAGCCCCCCCTGTAACTCCCCTTCCTTGTACCTATCTGATGTATCTGCCAGTACCACTGATTCAGGGGGGGGGGGGGTCCCACAACTTCCCAGCCCCCCCTGTAACTCCCCTTCCTTGTACCTATCTAATGGATCTGCCAGTACCACTGATTCAGGGGGGGGATCCCACAACTTCCCAGCCCCCCCTGTAACTCCCCTTCCTTGTACCTATCTAATGTATCTGCCAGTACCACTGATTCAGGGGGGGGGATCCCACAACTTCCCAGCCCCCCTGTAACTCCCCTTCCTTGTACCTATCTAATGTATCTGCCAGTACCACTGATTCAGGGGGGGGATCCCACAACTTCCCAGCCCCCCTGTAACTCCCCTTCCTTGTACCTATCTAATGTATCTGCCAGTACCACTGATTCAGGGGGGGGGGGATCCCACAACTTCCCAGCCCCCCTGTAACTCCCCTTCCTTGTACCTATCTAATGTATCTGCCAGTACCACTGATTCGGGGGGGGGGATCCCACAACTTCCCAGCCCCCCCTGTAACTCCCCTTCCTTGTACCTATCTAATGTATCTGCCAGTACCACTGATTCAGCGGGGGGGGGGGATCCCACAACTTCCCAGCCCCCCCTGTAACTCCCCTTCCTTGTACCTATCTAATGTATCTGCCAGTACCACTGATTCAGGGGGGGGGGATCCCACAACTTCCCAGCCCCCCCTGTAACTCCCCTTCCTTGTACCTATCTAATGTATCTGCCAGTACCACTGATTCAGGGGGGGGGGATCCCACAACTTCCCAGCCCCCCCTGTAACTCCCCTTCCTTGTACCTATCTAATGTATCTGCCAGTACCACTGATTCAGGGGGGGGATCCCACAACTTCCCAGCCCCCCCTGTAACTCCCCTTCCTTGTACCTATCTAATGTATCTGCCAGTACCACTGATTCAGGGGGGATCCCACAACTTCCCAGCCCCCCCTGTAACTCCCCTTCCTTGTACCTATCTAATGTATCTGCCAGTACCACTGATTCAGGGGGGGGGGATCCCACAACTTCACAGCCCCCCCTGTAAAACAATGAGTAGGGTCCAAGGAATTCACCCCATTTGCACCCACTCAGGATCTGCCCCTACAATGTGACAGGAAGCAACTCCTGAGACCCTCAGTGCTGTTTGTGTATTAAGTGGCTCTATAGCAGGGGGCTCAAACTCAATTTACCTGGGGGCCACAGGAGGCAAAGTCAGGATGAGGCTGGGCCGCATAAGGGATTTCACAAAAAATTGGCTTTCAAGGGATAATGCAAGGCACGGCGGGCGGGAGCTGCTGATTGCGGAAATGACGTTATGCCATCATAACAGTTATTATGGGAAGACATTCTGTGTGCACAATTAGCTCCTTAGCAGCTAATTGTGCACACAGAACGTCTTCCCATAATAACTGTAATGATGGCATAACGTCATTTCCGCAATCAGCAGCTCCCGCCCGCCGTGCCTTGCATTATCCCTTGAATCGCAATAAAAATCGCGATCCATTCATTGCTTTTGAGAAGGCATTGGTGCGGGCCACAAAATACTGTACCGAGGGCCGCAAATGGCCCGCGGGCTGCGAGTTTGAGACCCCTGCTCTATAGCGTCTCCCGTGGGCCAGATCCGCCCTGTGACTTACATAGTTACATAGGGTTGAAAAAAGACCAGTGTCCATCAAGTTCAACCCATCCAAGTAAACCCAGCACACCTAACCCACACCTACCAATCTATACACTCACATACATACACTATATATACACCCACTAGTACTAACTGTAGGTATTAGTATCACAATAGCCTTGGGTATTCTGCTTGATCAAGAACTCATCCAGGCCCCTCTTATAGGCATTAACAGAATCTGCCATTACCCCATCTCTAGGGGCATTCCCCAACCCCCTCACTGCCCTCACCGTAAGGAACCCCCTACCCAACACCCCCCGGCAGGGCATTCCCCAACCCCCTCACTGCCCTCACCGTGAGGAACCCCCTACCCAACATCCCCCGGCAGGGCATTCCCCAACCCCCTCACTGCCCTCACCGTGAGGAACCCCCTACCCAACATCCCCCGGCAGGGCATTCCCCAACCCCCTCACTGCCCTCACCATGAGGAACCCCCTACCCAACATCCCCGGCAGGGCATTCCCAACCCCCTCACTGCCCTCACCGTGAGGAACCCCCTACCCAACATCCCCCGGCAGGGCATTCCCCAACCCCCTCACTGCCCTCACCGTGAGGAACCCCCTACCCAACATCCCCCGGCAGGGTATTCCCCAACCCCCTCACTGCCCTCACCGTGAGGAACCCCCTACCCAACACCCCCAGCAGGGGCATTCCCCAACCCCCCTCACTGCCCTCACCGTGAGGAACCCCCTACCCAACATCCCCCGGCAGGGCATTCCCCAACCCCCTCACTGCCCTCACCGTGAGGAACCCCCTACCCAACATCCCCGCAGGGCATTCCCCAACCCCCTCACTGCCCTCACCGTGAGGAACCCCCTACCCAACACCCCCCGGCAGGGCATTCCCCAACCCCCTCACTGCCCTCACCGTGAGGAACCCCTACCCCAACATCCCCCGCAGGGCATTCCCCAACCCCCTCACTGCCCTCACCGTGAGGAACCCCCTACCCAACATCCCCCGGCAGGGCATTCCCCAACCCCCTCACTGCTCTCACCGTGAGGAACCCCCTACCCAACATCCCCGGCAGGGCATTCCCCAACCCCCTCACTGCCCTCACCGTGAGGAACCCCCTACCCAACATCCCCCGGCAGGGCATTCCCCAACCCCCTCACTGCCCTCACCGTGAGGAACCCCCTACCCAACACCCCCCGGCAGGGGCATTTCCCCAACCCCCTCACTGCCCTCACCGTGAGGAACCCCCTATCCCAACATCCCCCGGCAGGGCATTCCCCAACCCCCTCACTGCCCTCACCGTGAGGAACCCCCTACCCAACATCCCCCGGCAGGGCATTCCCCAACCCCCTCACTGCCCTCACCGTGAGGAACCCCCTACCCAACATCCCCCGGCAGGGCATTCCCCAACCCCCTCACTGCCCTCACCGTGAGGAACCCCCTACCCAACATCCCCCGGCAGGGCATTCCCCAACCCCCTCACTGCCCTCACCGTGAGGAACCCCCTACCCAACATCCCCCGCAGGCATTCCCCAACCCCCTCACTGCCCTCACCGTGAGGAACCCCCTACCCAACATCCCCGGCAGGGCATTCCCCAACCCCCCTCACTGCCCTCACCGTGAGGAACCCCCTACCCAACATCCCCCGGCAGGGCATTCCCCAACCCCCTCACTGCCCTCACCGTGAGGAACCCCCTACCCAACATCCCCCGGCAGGGCATTCCCCAACAACCCCTCACTGCCCTCACCGTGAGGAACCCCCTACGCTGCTTCAAATGGAAGCTCCGTTCCTCTAATCTATAGGGGGGCCTCTGGTGTGTTGATTGTTTTTATGGGAAAAAAGAACCCCCCCAACTGCCTATAATCCCCTCTAATGTACTTGTACAGAGTAATCATGTCCCCTCGCAAGCGCCTCTTTTCCAGAGAAAACAACCCCAACCTCGACAGTCTCACCTCATAGTTTAACCCTTCCATCCCCTTTACCAGTTTAGTTGCAGTCTCTGCACTCTCTCCAGCTCATTAATATCCTTCTTAAGGACTGGAGCCCAAAACTGCCCCCCATACTCACTGTTACTGCCCCCCATACTCACTGTTACTGCCCCCCATACTCACTGTTACTGCCCCCCCCATACTCACTGTTACTGCCCCCCATACTCACTGTTACTGCCCCCCCATACTCACTGTTACTGCCCCCATACTCACTGTTACTGCCCCCATACTCACTGGTACTCACTGTCCCCCATACTCACTGTTACTGCCCCCCATACTCACTGTCACTGCCCCCCATTTCTCACTGTTACTGCCCCCCCATACTCACTGTTACTGCCCCCCCATACTCACTGTTACTGCCCCCCCATACTCACTGTCAGTCCCCCATACTCACTGTTACTGCCCCCCATACTCACTGTTACTGCCCCCCCATTACTCACTGTTACTGCCCCCCCATACTCACTGTTACTGCCCCCCATACTCACTGTTACTGCCCCCATACTCACAGTCACTGCCCCCCATACTCACTGTTACTGCCCCCCATACTCACTGTTACTGCCCCCCATACTCACTGTTACTGCCCCCATACTCACTGTTACTGCCCCCCATACTCACTGTTACTGCCCCCATACTCACTGTTACTGCCCCCCCCACATACTCACTGTTACTGCCCCCCATACTCACTGTTACTGCCCCCCCATACTCACTGTTACTGCCCCCCATACTCACTGTTACTGCCCCCATACTCACTGTTACTGCCCCCCATACTCACTGTTACTACTCACTGTCACTGCCCCCCATTCTCACTGTTACTGCCCCCATACTCACTGTTACTGCCCCCCACATACTCACTGTTACTGCCCCCCCATACTCACTGCACTGTTACTGCCCCCATACTCACTGTACTACACTGCCCCCCATACTCACTGTTACTGCCCCCCCATACTCACTGTTACTGCCCCCCCATACTCACTGTTACTGCCCCCATACTCACAGTACTGCCCCATACTCACTGTTACTGCCCCCCATACTCACTGTTACTGCCCCCATACTCACTGTTACTGCCCCATACTCACTGTTACTGCCCCCCATACCTCACTGTTACTGCCCCCCCATACTCACTGTTACTGCCCCCCCATACTCACTGTTACTGCCCCCCATACTCACTGTTACTGCCCCCCATACTCACTGTTACTGCCCCCATACTCACTGTTACTGCCCCCCATACTCACTGTTACTGCCCCCCCAACTCACTGTTACTGCCCCCATACTCACTGTTACTGCCCCCCATACTCACTGTTACTGCCCCCCATACTCACTGTTACTGCCCCCCCCATACTCACTGTTACTGCCCCCCCCATACTCACTGTTACTGCCCCCATACTCACTGTCACTGCCCCCCATTCTTCACTGTTACTGCCCCCCCATACTCACTGTTACTGCCCCCCATACCACTCACTCACTGTTACTGCCCCCCATACTCACTGTTACTGCCCCCCATACTCACTGTTACTGCCCCCATACTCACTGTTACTGCCCCCCATACTCACTGTTACTGCCCCCATACTCACTGTTACTGCCCCCCATACTCACTGTTACTGCCCCCCATACTCACTGTTACTGCCCCCATACTCACTACTGCCCCCCATACTCACTGTTACTGCCCCCCCATACTCACTGTTACTGCCCCTCATACTCACTGTTACTGCCCCCCATACTCACTGTTACTGCCCCCCCATACTCACTGTTACTGCCCCCCTACTCACTGTTACTCCCCCCATACTCACTGTTACTGCCCCCATACTCACTGTTACTGCCCCCATACTCACTGTTACTGCCCATACTCACTGTTACTGCCCCCCATACTCAAGGTGAGGCCTTACCAGGGACCTATAAAGGGGCAAAATTATGTTCTCATCCCTTGAGTCAATGCCCTGTTTATACAAGACAGCACTTTATTTGCTTTAGTAGCCACAGAATGACACTGCCTGGAATTAGACAACTTGTTATCTACAAAAACCCCCAGATCCTTCCCCATTAAGGATCCCCCCAACTCACTCCCATTCAGTAGATAGTTTGCGTTTATATTATTTCTACCAAAGGGCAGAACTTTGCACTTATCAACATTGAACCTCATTTCCCAGTTTGCTGCCCAGTTTCCCAGTCAAATCTCTCTGCAAAGCGGCACATCCTGCATGGAACTTATAGTTTTGCCCAATTTAGTATCAATAGAAACAGTACTGTCTGTGCCCCCCCCAGGGCATTAATAAACAAGTTAAACAGCAAAGGCCCAAGGACTGACCCCTGCGGTACCCACTAACCACACTGGTCCAATTAGAAAAATGTTTCCATTTCCCCCACTCTTTGTACTCTATCCTTCAGCCAGTTCTCTATCCAATTACAAATATTATGTTCTAGGCCAATATTCCTTAATTTGATCATTAACCTTCTGTGAGGTACTGTATCAAACGCTTTAGCAAAGTCCAAGTAGATCCCATCCACTGCCATTCCAGCATCAAGGTTCCTGCTCACCTCCTCATAAAAGGCAACTAAATTAGTCTGGCAAGATCTGTTACCCATAAACCCCTGCGGCACAAACTAATAGTATTGTGAGCTGCAATGTATTCAAGTACCCTATGCCTTATTACCCCTTCCAGAAGCTTTCCTACTACTGATGTCAGACTAACAGGCCTATAGTTTTCAGGCTGAGAACGAGATCCCTGTTTAAATAACGGCACCACATTAGCAATCCGCCAGTCTCTCGGCACCATGCCAGACCTCAATGAATCCTGGGAAATTAAGTGAAGAGGTTTGGCAATCACAGCGCTCAGCTCATTTAATACCCTGGGATGAATCCCATCCGGCCCTGGACCTTTGTTTCCCTTTACATGTTCAAGTCTCTATTGAATTCCCCCCCGAGTGACCCATGCGCCAGTAGCTAAATTACTAGCACTGGGTATATTACAAGGGAAGCCTTCATTATCTGGCTCCTCAGATGTATAGACAGATGGGAAATAAGAGTTCAAAATTTCAGCTTTTTCCCCGTTCTCATCAACCAACGTACCCCCCCATGATAATAAAGTTCCCACCCCTTCTTGCTTCATTTTTTTACTATTCACATAATTAAAAAATAATTTTGGATTCTTTTAACTCCTAGCAGCAATATCCCTTTCCATCTCTATTTTAGCTGCCTGATTGCTTTTTTGCTGCTTTATTTGCCCCCCTGTACCTGATGAAAGCCCCTGCTGCCCCAGCTAACTTGAATGCCCTTGAGATCATTAGTGGCCCAGGAAACCAGAGGGAATGTGCTGGGTACAGGGGGGGCTCAAATACATATTCTGCTAACATGGTACCCCGACACTACCTGTATCCCCTACTAACCATACAGACTAGATGGTACCCCTATCACACTGTATCCCCTAACATACAGTACAGGAGATGGTACCCCGACACTACCTGTATCCCCTACTAACATACAGTAAAGGAGCATGTACCCCGACACTACCTGTATCCCCTACTAACATACAGTACAGAATGGTACCCCGACACTACCTGTATCCCCTACTAACATACAGTACAGGAGAGGGTTACCCGACACTACCTTGATCCCCCTACTAACATACAGTACAGGAGATGGTACCCCGACACTACCTGTATCCCCTACTAACATACAGTACAGGAGATGGTACCCCGACACTACCTGTATCCCCTACTAACATACAGTAAAGGAGATGGTACCCCGACACTACCTGTATCCCCTACTAACATACAGTACAGGAGATGGTACCCCGACACTACCTGTATCCCCTACTAACATACAGTACAGGAGATGGTACCCCGTTCACTACCTGTATCCCCTACTAACATACAGTACAGGAGATGGTACCCCGACCACTACCTGTATCCCCTACTAACATACAGTACAGGAGATGGTACCCCGACACTACCTGTATCCCCTACTAACATACAGTACAGGAGATGGTACCGCGGACCACTACCTGTATCCCCTCATACATAACATGCGTACAGGTAAGAGATCACCTGCCGGTTGACTTTAACAATTATGACTGTTTCGTATCTGTACGCATTATATCATTTTTTATACAGTTCTTATTTTCTTAAGACTTCTATATTTATGATAAGATTTAATATATCGTTTATTTATAGGATTGATGATTTTTTGTTATATATAATATCTTTGTGATATGTTTATGCTTTCCATTTTAGTGGACCTATCCTGTAAGATTTTTCGTCTTTTCCCGCCGCCGACAGTGCGACTTTGCACCGTATATATCAACTAGTCGTATGGCGAATTGCTTATATATTGTCTTGATTTACTTGTTTGTTTCTTAACCCCGAGCGCTACCTGTATCCCCTACTAACATACAGTACAGGAGATTGTACCCCAACACTACCTGTATCCCCTACTAACATACAGTACAGGAGATGGTACCCCGACACTACCTGTATCCCCTACTAACATACAGTACAGGAGATGGTACCCCGACACTACCTGTATCCCCTACTAACATACAGTACAGGAGATGGTACCCCGACACTACCTGTATCCCCTACTAACATACAGTACAGGAGATGGTACCCCGACACTACCTGTATCCCCTACTAACATACAGTACAGGAGATGGTACCCCGACACTACCTGTATCCCCTACTAACATACAGTACAGGAGATGGTACCCCGACACTACCTGTATCCCCTACTAACATACAGTACAGGAGATGGTACCCCGACACTACCTGTATCCCCTACTAACATACAGTACAGGAGATGGTACCCCGACACTACCTGTATCCCCTACTAACATACAGTACAGGAGATGGTACCCCGACACTACCTGTATCCCCTACTAACATACAGTAAAGGAGATGGTACCCCGACACTACCTGTATCCCCTACTAACATACAGTACAGGAGATGGTACCCCGACACTACCTGTATCCCCTACTAAAATACAGTACAGGAGATGGTACCCCGACACTACCTGTATCCCATACTAACATACAGTACAGGAGATGGTACCCCGACACTACCTGTATCCCCTACTAACATACAGTACAGGAGATGGTACCCCGACACTACCTGTATCCCCTACTAACATACAGTACAGGAGATGCAGTATCTCCTCCATATACAGTTGCTCTTCGGCAGGTCCCGAGACAAACGGGGGACAAAGGCAGAGTCCCTCGGGGCCCCCTAAGTCTGTGGCAGCGATGGAGGCCACACAGGAGATACTGCTGGAATGGGAACGCTGCAGGTACAAACTCTTATTGTCCTGTATTTGTCTCTGTCTGACAAGAAATTAATCACTCAGACAAATCCCATTAAACCCACCCCGGGCCCATTCTGCTGTACTGTTCCCCCAGGGAGGGGGGATTCTGTGGAGCTTTAAGTGCATTGATAAATCAGAGAAAAAATGAGAGTCCTTTCCTCTGTATACGGAGGCGAAATCAATTAGCGCTACGTTAGGCTCCAACGCCTGCCAACAATTTCCTAAATCACCTTTTGTTTGAGCGTCGCTGGTAATTAAAGCTGTGAATTGGATTTATCGGTCAGCAGAATTCTGCTCTAAATGCCTTCCCTGCGCCTTCATTTGTCTGAACGTAACAGAATATTTAGCAAAAAGAACCACTGAGTTATGTGACATGCCGCCACCCACACCTCTATAACTTGGCCTAGGCACAAAATGGCCGCTCTCACACACATCCACAGTCACAAAATGGCTGCTCTCGACAGTCACAAAATACCCCCCACACAGATCCACAGTCACAAAATGCCCCCCACACAGATCACAGAATGGCCGGTCCCTCAGAGACACACACAGTAACAGAATGGCCGGTCCCTCAGAGACACACACAGTAACAGAATGGCCGGTCCCTCAGAGACACACACAGTAACAGAATGGCCGGTCTCTCAGAGACACACAGTAACAGAATGGCCGGTCCCTCAGAGACACACAGTAACAGAATGGCCGGTCCCTCAGAGACACACAGTAACAGAATGGCTGGTCCCTCAGACACACACAGTAACAGAATGGCTGGTCCCTCAGAGACACACAGTAACAGAATGGCCGGTCCCTCAGAGACACACAGTAACAGAATGGCCGGTCCCTCAGAGAGACACAGTAAACAGAATGGCCGGTCCCTCAGAGACACACAGTAACAGAATGGCCTGTCCCTCAGAGACACACAGTAACAGAATGGCCGGTCCCTCAGAGACACACAGTAACAGAATGGCCGGTCCCTCAGAGACACACACAGTAACAGAATGGCCGGTCCCTCAGAGACACACAGTAACAGAATGGCCGGTCCCTCAGAGACACACAGTAAAACAGAATGGCCGGTCCCTCAGAGACACACACAGTAACAGAATGGCCGGTCCCTCAGAGACACACAGTAACAGAATGGCCGGTCCCTCAGAGACCAACCACAGTAACAGAATGGCCGGTCCCTCAGAGACACACAGTAACAGAATGGCCGGTCCCTCAGAGACACACAGTAACAGAATGGCCTGTCCCTCAGAGACACACAGTAACAGAATGGCCGGTCCCTCAGAGACACACAGTAACAGAATGGCCGGTCCCTCAGAGACACACCACAGTAACAGAATGGCCGGTCCCTCAGAGACACACAGTAACAGAATGGCCGGTCCCTCAGAGACACACAGTAACAGAATGGCCGGTCCCTCAGAGACACACACAGTAACAGAATGGCCGGTCCCTCAGAGACACACAGTAACAGAATGGCCGGTCCCTCAGAGACACACACAGTAACAGAATGGCCGGTCCCTCAGAGACACACACAGTAACAGAATGGCCGGTCCCCTCCAGAGACCACACAATAACAGAATGGCCTGTCCCTCAGAGACACACACAGTAACAGAATGGCCGGTCCCTCAGAGACACACACAGTAACAGAATGGCCGTCCCTCAGAGAGACAAAGTAACAGAATGGCCTGTCCCTCAGAGACACACACAGTAACAGAATGGCCGGTCCCTCAGAGACACACAGTAACAGAATGGCCGGTCCCTCAGAGACACACAGTAACAGAATGGCCGGTCCCTCAGAGACACACAGTAACAGAATGGCCGGTCCCTCAGAGACACACAGTAACAGAATGGCCGGTCCCTCAGAGAACACACACAGTAACAGAATGGCCGGTCCCTCAGAGAACACACAGTAACACAATGGCCGGTCCTCAGAGACACCCAGTAACAGAATGGCCGGTCCCTCAGAGACACACACAGTCAACAGAATGGCCGGTCCCTCAGAGACACACCACAGTAACAGAATGGCCGGTCCCTCAGACACACACAGTAACAGAATGGCCGGTCCCTCAGAGACACACAGTAACAGAATGGCCGTCCCCTCAGAGACACACAGTAACAGAATGGCCGGTCCCTCAGAGACACACAGTAACAGAATGGCCGGTCCCTCAGAGACACACAGTAAAAGAATGGCCGGTCCCTCAGAGACACACAGTAAAAGATGGCCGGTCCCTCAGAGACACACAGTAAAAGAATGGCCGGTCCCTCAGAGACACACAGTAAAAAAGAATGGCCGTCCCTCAGAGACACACAGTAACAGAATGGCCGGTCCCTCAGAGACACACAGTAACAGAATGGCCGGTCCCTCAGACACACACAGTGACAGAATGGCCGGTCCTCAGAGACACACACAGTAACAGAATGGCCGTCCCTCAGAGACACACAGTAACAGAATGGCCGGTCCCCTCAGACACACACAGTAACAGAATGGCCGGTCCCTCAGAGACACACAGTAACAGAATGGCCGGTCCCTCAGAGACACACAGTAACAGAATGGCCGGTCCCTCAGAGACACACAGTAACAGAATGGCCGGTCCTTCAGAGACACACAGTAACAGAATGGCCGTCCCCCTCAGAGACACACACAGTAACAGAATGGCCGGTCCCTCAGAGACACACAGTAACAGAATGGCCAGTCCTCAGAGACACACAGTAACAGAATGGCCTGTTCCCCCTCAGAGACACACAGTAACAGAATGGCCGGTCCCTCAGAGACACACAGTAACAGAATGGCCGTCCTCAGAGACCACACAGTAACAGAATGGCCGGTCCCTCAGAGACACACAGTAACAGAATGGCCGGTCCCTCAGAGACACACAGTAACAGAATGGCCGGTCCTCAGAGACACACACAGTAACAGAATGGCCGGTCTCTCAGAGACACACAGTAACAGAATGGCCGGTCCCTCAGAGACACACACAGTAACAGAATGGCCGGTCCCTCAGAGACACACACAATAACAGAATGGCCTGTCCCTCAGAGACACACACAGTAACAGAATGGCCGGTCCCTCAGAGACACACACAGTAACAGAATGGCCGGTCCCTCAGAGACACACACAGTAACAGAATGGCCGGTCCCTCAGAGACCACACAGTAACAGAATGGCCGGTCTCTCAGAGACAGCACAGTCAAACAGAATGGCCGGTCCCTCAGAGACACACACAGTAACAGAATGGCCGGTCCCTCAGAGACACACCACAATAACAGAATGGCCTGTCCCTCAGAGACACACACAGTAACAGAATGGCCGGTCCCTCAGAGACACCACAGTAACAGAATGGCCGGTCCTCAGAGACAATGCCACAGTAACAGAATGGCCGGTCCTCAGAGACACACACAGTAACAGAATGGCCGGTCCCTCAGAGACACACCAGTAACAGAAGGCCGGCCCTCAGAGACACACAGTAACAGAATGGCCGGTCCCTCAGAGACACACAGTAACAGAATGGCCGGTCCCTCAGAGACACACAGTAACAGAATGGCCAGGTCCTCAGAGACACACAGTAACAGAATGGCCGGTCCCTCAGAGACACACAGTAACAGAATGGCCGGTCCCTCAGAGACACACAGTAACAGAATGGCCGGTCCCTCAGAGACACACACAGTACAGAATGGCCGGTCCCTCAGAGACACACACAGTAACAGAATGGCCGGTCCCTCAAAGACACACACAGTAACAGAATGGCCGGTCCCTCAGACACACACAGTAACAGAATGGCCGGTCCCTCAGACACACACAGTAACAGAATGGCCGGTCCCTCAGAGACACACAGTAACAGAATGGCCGGTCCCTCAGAGACACACAGTAACAGAATGGCCGGTCCCTCAGAGACACACAGTAACAGAATGGCCGGTCCCTCAGAGACACACAGTAACAGAATGGCCGGTCCCTCAGAGACACACAGTAAAAGAATGGCCGGTCCCTCAGAGACACACAGTAAAAGAATGGCCGGTCCCTCAGAGACACACAGTAACAGAATGGCCGGTCCCTCAGAGACACACAGTAACAGAATGGCCGGTCCCTCAGACACACACAGTAACAGAATGGCCGGTCCCTCAGACACACACAGTAACAGAATGGCCGGTCCCTCAGAGACACACACAGTAACAGAATGGCCGGTCCCTCAGAGACACACAGTAACAGAATGGCCGGTCCCTCAGACACACACAGTAACAGAATGGCCGGTCCCTCAGACACACACAGTAACAGAATGGCGGTCCCTCAGAGACACACAGTAACAGAATGGCCGGTCCCTCAGACACACACAGTAACAGAATGGCCGGTCCCCCTCAGAGACACACAGTAACAGAATGTCCGGTCCCTCAGACACACACAGTAACAGAATGGCCGTCCCTCAGAGACACACAGTAACAGAATGGCCGTCCTCTCAGAGACACACACAGTAACAGAATGGCCGGTCCCTCAGAGACACACACAGTAACAGAATGGCCGGTCCCTCAGAGACACACAGTAACAGAATGGCCTGTCCCTCAGAGACACACACAGTAACAGAATGGCCGGTCCCTCAGAGACACACAGTAACAGAATGGCCGGTCCCTCAGAGACACACAGTAACAGAATGGCCGGTCCCTCAGAGACACACAGTAACAGAATGGCCGGTCCCTCAGAGAGACACAGTAACAGAATGGCCGGTCCCTCAGAGAGACACAGTAACAGAATGGCCTGTCCCTCAGAACTACAACACAGTAACAGAATGGCCGGTCCCTCAGAGACACACAGTAACAGAATGGCCGGTCCCTCAGAGAGACACAGTAACAGAATGGCCTGTCCCTCAGATGCACACCACGAACAGTAACAGAATGGCCGGTCCTCAGAGACACACAGTAACAGAATGGCTGGTCCCTCAGAGAGACACAGTAACAGAATGGCCGGTCCCTCAGAGAGAAACACAGTAACAGAATGGCCGGTCCCTCAGAGACACACACAGTAACAGAATGGCCGGTCCCTCAGAGACACACAGTAACAGAATGGCCGGTCCCTCAGAGAGACACAGTAACAGAATGGCCGGTCCCTCAGAGAGACACAGTAACAGAATGGCCGGTCCCTCAGAGAGACACAGTAACAGAATGGCCGGTCCCTCAGAGACACACAGTAACAGAATGGCCGGTCCCTCAGAGACACACACAGTAACAGAATGGCCGGTCCCTCAGAGACACACACAGTAACAGAATGGCCGGCCCTCCAGAGACACACAGTAACAGAATGGCCGGTCCCTCAGAGAGACACAGTAACAGAATGGCCGGTCCCTCAGAGACACACAGTAACAGAATGGCCGGTCCCTCAGAGAGACACAGTAACAGAATGGCCGGTCCCTCAGAGACACACAGTAACAGAATGGCCGGTCCCTCAGAGAGACACACAGTAACAGAATGGCCGGTCCCTCAGAGACACACACAGTAACAGAATGGCTGGTCCCTCAGAGACACACAGTAACAGAATGGCCGGTCCCTCAGAGAGACACACAGTAACAGAATGGCTGGTCCCTCAGAGACACACAGTAACAGAATGGCCGGTCCCTCAGAGACACACAGTAACAGAATGGCCGGTCCCTCAGAGACACACACAGTAACAGAATGGCCGGTCCCTCAGAGAGACACAGTTACAGAATGGCCGGTCCCTCAGAGAGACACAGTAACAGAATGGCCGGTCCCTCAGAGACACACAGTAACAGAATGGCCGGTCCCTCAGAGACACACACAGTAACAGAATGGCCGGTCCCTCAGAGACACACACAGTAACAGAATGGCCGGTCCCTCAGAGACACACACAGTAACAGAATGGCCGTCCCTCAGAGACACACACAGTAACAGAATGGCCGGTCCCTCAGAGACACACACAGTAACAGAATGGCCGGTCCCTCAGAGACACACAGTAACAGAATGGCCGGTCCCTCAGACACACAGTAACAGAATGGCCGGTCCCTCAGAGACACACACAGTAACAGAATGGCCGGTCCCTCAGAGACACACACAGTAACAGAATGGCCGTCCCTCAGAGACCACACACAGTAACAGAATGGCCGGTCCCTCAGAGACACACACAGTAACAGAATGGCCGGTCCCTCAGAGACACACACAGTAACAGAATTGCCGGTCCCTCAGAGACACACAGTAACAGAATGGCCGGTCCCTCAGAGACACACCACAGTAACAGAATGGCCGGTCCCTCAGAGACACACAGTAACAGAATGGCCGGTCCCTCAGAGACACACAGTAACAGAATGGCCGGTTCCTCAGAGACACACAGTAACAGAATGGCTGGTCCCTCAGAGACACACAGTAACAGAATGGCCGGTCTCTCAGAGACACACACAGTAACAGAATGGCCGGTCCCTCAGAGACACACACAGTAACAGAATGGCCGGTCCCTCAGAGACACACACCAGTAACAGAATGGCCGGTCCCTCAGAGACACACAGTAACAGAATGGCCGTCCTCAGAGACACACAGTAACAGAATGGCCGGTCCCTCAGAGACACACACAGTAACAGAATGGCCGGTCCCTCAGAGACACACAGTAACAGAATGGCCGGTCCCTCAGAGACACACAGTAACAGAATGGCCGGTCTTTCAGAGACACACAGTAACAGAATGGCCGGTCCCTCAGAGACACACAGTAACAGAATGGCCGGTCTCTCAGAGACACACACAGTAACAGAATGGCCGGTCCCTCAGAGACACACACAGTAACAGAATGGCCGGTCCCTCAGAGACACACAGTAACAGAATGGCCGGTCCCTCAGAGACACACACAGTAACAGAATGGCCGGTCCCTCAGAGACACACAGTACACAGAATGGCCGGTCCCTCAGAGACACACACAGTAACAGAATAGCCGGTCTCTCAGAGACACACAGGGCCTGATTCACTAAAGTGCGATAAAACGTGCGCTATTTTTAGCATGCGCTAAAAATTTTATCGCGTCTTAATTTTGGCGACTTTTCACACAATTCACTATAAGCATACTTGCGCTTTTTTACGCGCGATATTGCATGCGTTATTTAACTCGCGAAGACTATTTCAATGCGGTATTTGCCAGTACATGCGCTAAATTACGCACGCGAATAGTCGCCGCAGCTTAGAAATAGTGTATATAAATATTAGCCACATATAAATGGTAGCATATAAATAGTAGCATATAAATAGTAGCATATAAATGGTAGCATATAAATGGTAGCATATAAATAGTAGCATATAAATGGTAGCATATAAACAGTAGCATATAAATGGTAGCATATAAATAGTAGCATATAAATAGTAGCATATAAATAGTAGCATATAAATGGTAGCATATAAATAGTAGCATATAAATAGTAGCATATAAATAGTAGCATATAAATGGCAGCATATAAATAGTAGCATATAAATGGGAGCATATAAATAGTAGCATATAAATAGTAGCATATAAATAGTAGCATATAAATGGTAGCATATAAATGGTAGCATATAAATAGTAACATATAAATAGTAGCATATAAATAGTAGCATATAAATGGTAGCATATAAATAGTAGCATATAAATGGTAGCATATAAATAGTAGCATATAAATAGTAGCATATAAATAGTAGCATATAAATGGTAGCATATAAATAGTAGCATATAAATGGTAGCATATAAATAGTAGCATATAAATAGTAGCATATAAATAGTAGCATATAAATGGTAGCATATAAATAGTAGCATATAAATAGTAGCATATAAATGGTAGCATATAAATAGTAGCATATAAATAGTAGCATATAAATGGTAGCATATAAATAGTAGCATATAAATAGTAGCATATAAATAGTAGCATATAAATGGTATCATATAAATAGTAGCATATAAATGGTAGCATATAAATAGTAGTATATAAATAGTAGCATATAAATAGTAGCCACTAGTGATAAGCAAATGTGTTCTGGTTTCTTTAGTGAAAAATTAGCAAATCTTTCGAAAGATCCACGAAACGGCAAAAATGTTGTGCGGGCAAAAAAATTGTTGCTGTGACTATTATTTTTTAACGCTTGTATAAATTTTTGGATGTGCGGTGAATTTTTGCGTGGCAAATTTGTTCATGCTTTTTGCCATTGGCGCATGAAAAAATCCGCCGCGAAAAAATTCAACGCACGTTCAAAAATTTGCTGCGAATCCATGCCTGGCGAAGCATTTCATCACTTGTAGCCAAATAGAAATAGTCGCGCAAATGAACGCTCGCCATGTTAGCCATACACGCCAATACTTGCGGAAAATTACTGTATTAAAAATGCCCATTTCCCTGCAAACTGGCGGCTGCGTCACTCTGGGGGAAACACAGACTGAATAAATAACACTGTAAGTCCATATTTTATTGCCAAAAGCTCATTTACTGTACTTTTCTATAATTATCGCCTGCCTGTAGTAGGAGTTAATTTTCGCATAGCCGAATGCGATATTTAGCGCGCCAAAGTTATAGTGAATCATGCGATCGTATTCTTTTCAGCGCGGAAATTAACGCATGCGGTAAAACTAGCACGAGAAATACTGCATGCGAAAATGGCGACTTATCACACGCGATAATACTATGGTGAATCGCGCGCAAATTATCACGTCTTTTTTACCCCAAAAAAAGCGTGCGATAATTTTTATCGCACTTTAGTGAATCAGGCCCCCAGTAACACACAGACTGAGCGATGTTTTTAGGGACTGTCCCTCCCGTGACACTGGGGCCCATTATATTTCCTGGTCGCTCTGTTGCTATAAGAGTAACCCTTTGCCTCAGGGGCCCATCGTACATTAATAATCCCACCCGCAGACAGTAAGGGAATGTATCTGTCACACAGTCTATTCCCTCTCGGCGGGAAGGAGAGTATCGGTGCTGACAGGGTGACAAAGTGGCGCCTCTCAGTGAGGGGGAGCGGGGGGTGCGGCATTGGAGATAAATGGCTTCCTCGCTAACCGGACATTTATTCACTATCGGATTTAGTCCTTTGTATCCAAATGTTTCCAATCACCAATAACCATCAAACTCCCGCAGAGTAATTAGTGAGGGCTTGTGGGATAAATAATATTGCCCAGAAGAAGAAGGATGGGCCCGAGAAACACACGCACCATTGATCCCCTCCGCTCCCCCCCCCACTCACCTGAGTGTTTCTATGAGGAGAGGGGGACAAAGCCCTGATATTATCCATTAGTTCCTATACAGTGGGGGTTATATGAGCCCAGTCTCTCCATCCAATCCCAGCACTAATCCCTGTCGGAAAGTTCTGCCCTTGGTAAAGAGAACCATCAAGTGGCAAAGCTCTAATTCCTAGGGGTAACTGCACTGTTGCAATTCAGCCCTGCAGGGGGGCAGGTACCCCCAGTGCAATGTGGGTATTGGGCATGTAGATGTGGGTGTGGATTGGGTCTGGATCGCTACTGAGATCACCTTCCAGCCTTCTGCCCACCTCAGATAAAGTCAGATGATGTCACTTTTGTGATAATGATGTCACTTTCATGTTGGGTAGTGGGTTGGGTTACAGGTACAAATGTGGGTTTGGGTCCCCCCGATTAAACCAATAGTGATGCCTGGGTCGACAAACTGTTGAATTACACTGACCCGAACCCGCTTTCTTCCAACCTGGACCAGCCTGGCCCAACATGCTGCAACTACTGTTATACCTGCATATGCCCCGCCCATGTCTGATATCCCGGAAGTGGGCAGGGCCAGGGTGAGTATATAAATTAAAAGTGGTAGTAGAGCCAGGAAAGTACATAATGGAGGACTGGGAGGAATCCTAGGCCAACCACCCACCCAAAATGACAACCCAAACCACCTAACCTTAAGGGTTTGGGCCGGCCTGTGCAATTTACCTGCAGGGTTTGGGCCGGCCTGTGCAATTTACCCGCAGGGTTCGGGCCGGCCTGTGCAATTTACCTGCAGGGTTCGGGCCGGCCTGTGCAATTTACCTGCAGGGTTCGGGCCGGCCTGTGCAATTTACCTGCAGGGTTCGGGCCGGCCTGTGCAATTTACCTGCAGGGTTCGGGCCGGCCTGTGCAATTTACCCGCAGGGTTCGGGCCGGCCTGTGCAATTTACCCGCAGGGTTCGGGCCGGCCTGTGCAATTTACCTGCAGGGTTCGGGCCAACCTGTGCAATTTACCTGCAGGGTTTGGGCCAACCTGTGCAATTTACCTGCAGGGTTTGGGCCAACCTGTGCAATTTACCTGCAGGGTTTGGGCCAACCTGTGCAATTTACCTGCAGGGTTTGGGCCAACCTGTGCAATTTACCTGCAGGGTTTGGGCCAACCTGTGCAATTTACCTGCAGGGTTTGGGCCAACCTGTGCAATTTACCTGCAGGGTTTGGGCCAACCTGTGCAATTTACCTGCAGGGTTCGGGCCGGCCTGTGCAATTTACCTGCAGGGTTCGGGCTGGCCTGTGCAATTTACCTGCAGGGTTCGGGCCAACCTGTGCAATTTACCTGCAGGATTTGGGCCAACCTGTGCAATTTACCTGCAGGGTTTGGGCCGGCCTGTGCAATTTACCTGCAGGGTTTGGGCCAACCTGTGCAATTTACCTGCAGGGTTTGGGCCAACCTGTGCAATTTACCTGCAGAGTGCAGCTAGAGAGTGCAGCTAGAGAGTGCAGCTAGAGAGTGCAGCTAGAGAGTGCAGCTAGAGAGTGCAGCTAGAGAGTGCAGCTTCGGTGAGAGTGCTTCAGTTAACACAAGGAGCTGGTGGGGGGACAGGTTCTGTATAATAATCATTTGGCCCAAACTAACGGCGCCGGTGCCCTTTTCACCTAGCAAGCCCGTTATAATAACTAACAGATCAATGGCTTTTTGTGGAACATCCACTATCGACCCGACTGCGCCACGCGCCCAACTGCAGAGAAACTTCTCTCGACAACTTGCTCTATTTCCTGCAGGATTAATTAGCCGTATTGACGAGCCCGGCACTCATTTGCATGGGCCCATTAATGAGAAGCCATTGAGTCCCTCTTGTACAGAAAAACCCAAAGAAAGAGAAAGCCAAGCGCAGAAATCAATGGTGATTTGCACTGTAGAGAGAGCGACATCTGAGAGACTGCGCCACGGGCAATCAATGCCGCCGCCCCGCACTCCGTGCCCATAAATCAGCCACTTGCCCCCATGCATAATCTGGCCCAATGGGAATCCAAAGTCAGCGCTGTGATGCGGGGGAGACAGGCAAGGACATAATCTCTGCGTTATTCAGTCGATACGTGATAATGATGCGAAGAGACCCGCCGAGCGGCCCCGACCCACCAACCGCTCCCCCGCTGCCAATGTTGCCAACACGGCTACTGAGCACAGGCACAACCAGTCTGGGGAAGGCTGGGCACCGTGCCACCGACTCATGTGCCATTCTACACACAGAGCGCTGGGTCTATCAGCAATACTGGCCTGGGCTCACTGGGCTGGGCACCCTGCCACCGACTCATGTGCCATTCTACACACAGAGCGCTGGGTCTATCAGCAATACTGGCCTGGGCTCACTGGGCTGGGCACCGTGCCACCGACTCATGTGCCATTCTACACACAGAGCGCTGGGTCTATCAGCAATACTGGCCTGGGCTCACTGGGCTGGGCACCGTGCCACCGACTCAATGTGCCATTCTACACAACAGAGCGCTGGGTCTATCAGCAATACTGGCCTGGCTCACTGGGCTGGCACCGTGCCACCGACTCATGGTGCCATTCTAACACACAGAGCGCTGGGTCTATCAGCAATACTGGCCTGGGCTCACTGGGCCTGGGCACCGTGCCACCGACTCATGTGCCATTCTACACACAGAGCGCTGGGGTCTATCAGCAATACTGGCCTGGGCTCACTGGGCTGGGCACCGTGCCACCGACTCATGTGCCATTCTACACACAGAGCGCTGGGTCTATCAGCAATACTGGCCTGGGCTCACTGGGCTGGGCACCGTGCCACCGACTCATGTGCCATTCTACACACAGAGCGCCGGGTCTATCAGCAATACTGGCCTGGGCTCACTGGGCTGGGCACCGTGCCACCGACTCATGTGCCATTCTACACACAGAGCGCTGGGTCTATCACAGACCAACATAAACCTGCAGGAATTGATCCAAATGTCCGATCAATCTGATTGGCTGTAGGTTTGAACCCTATTGATACTAATCACTGTCTGAGCCTGAAGGATTCCCACATTGGACCAGTTGCTCCGAGATGGCAAATCCCACAGACGCTGTGAGTGGTGATCAATAATCTGATCTCAATACTGATCGACTTATGGAATTAACCCTTTCCTTGGATCAGTTTCAGAGGTTATTATTAAATGCAGCGATCATTACTGATGGTTGCCAATTGATGTGCAGTCTAACCCAGTTCCCACAAGTGGGGATGGCGGGTACAGTGGGTACAGCGGGTACAGTGGGTACAGGTGGCAGCGAATCTGTGGGTAAATACTTGCCCTTAAAGTGATACTGACACTAAAATCCATCTTTAGATTATTAATGCATATTTACAGCTCCGTGTGGGTCGTGTTGATTGGGTTTCACTGATACGGGGGCTTCTGTAGGGAATTGTTAGTTAAACCTGCCCCTCCCCAACCTCTCACTTACAGGCCCTGCTGCACCAATGGCCGCCCCCTCCCAGAGCATCATGGGGGGTCAGATAAGGAATGGAAAATACTTTTATGGAAGAATTATTCCCCCCCCCCTCTGAAGAAAATATGAGAGGGTACAGAAGGGGTTTTGCCCCCCTGTGGATCATATGAGTGGGTACAGAAGGGGTTTTGCCCCCCTGTGGATCATATGAGAGGGTACAGAAGGGATTTTGCCCCCCTGTGGATCATATGAGAGGGTACAGAAGGGGTTTTGCCCCCCTGTGGATCATATGAGAGGGTACAGAAGGGATTTTGCCCCCCTGTGGATCATATGAGAGGGTACAGAAGGGGTTTTGCCCCCCTGTGGATCATATGAGAGGGTACAGAAGGGGTTTTGCCCCCCTGTGGATCATATGAGAGGGTACAGAAGGGGTTTTGCCCCCCTGTGGATCATGAGTGGGTACAGAAGGGGTTTTGCCCCCCTGTGGATCATATGAGAGGGTACAGAAGGGGTTTTGCCCCCCTGTGGATCATATGAGAGGGTACAGAAGGGGTTTTGCCCCCCTGTGGATCATATGAGAGGGTACAGAAGGGGTTTTGCCCCCCTGTGGATCATATGAGAGGGTACCGAAGGGGTTTTGCCCCCCTGTGGATCATATGAGAGGGTACCGAAGGGGTTTTGCCCCCTGTGGATCATATGAGAGGGTACAGAAGGGGTTTTGCCCCCCTGTGGATCATAAGTGGTAGAGGGGTTGCCCCCTGGATCATAGGGGACAGAAGGGGTTTTGCCCCCCTGTGGATCATGAGTGGGTACAGAAGGGGTTTTGCCCCCCTGTGGATCATATGAGAGGGTACAGAAGGGGTTTTGCCCCCCTGTGGATCATATGAGAGGGTACAGAAGGGGTTTTGCCCCCCTGTGGATCATATGAGAGGGTACCGAAGGGGTTTTGCCCCCCTGTGGATCATATGAGAGGGTACCGAAGGGGTTTTGCCCCCCTGTGGATCATATGAGAGGGTACAGAAGGGGTTTTGCCCCCCTGTGGATCATGAGTGGGTACAGAAGGGGTTTTGCCCCCCTGTGGATCATATGAGAGGGTACCGAAGGGATTTTGCCCCCCTGTGGATCATATGAGAGGGTACAGAAGGGATTTTGCCCCCCTGTGGATCATGAGTGGGTACAGAAGGGGTTTTGCCCCCCTGTGGATCATATGAGAGGGTACAGAAGGGGTTTTGCCCCCCTGTGGATCATATGAGAGGGTACAGAAGGGGTTTTGCCCCCCTGTGGATCATGAGTGGGTACAGAAGGGGTTTTGCCCCCCTGTGGATCATATGAGAGGGTACAGAAGGGGTTTTGCCCCCCTGTGGATCATATGAGAGGGTACAGAAGGGGTTTTGCCCCCCTGTGGATCATATGAGAGGGTACAGAAGGGGTTTTGCCCCCCTGTGGATCATATGAGAGGGTACAGAAGGGGTTTTGCCCCCCTGTGGATCATATGAGAGGGAACCGAAGGGGTTTTGCCCCCCTGTGGATCATATGAGAGGGTACAGAAGGGGTTTTGCCCCCCTGTGAATCATATGAGTGGGTACAGAAGGGGTTTTGCCCCCCTGTGGATCATATGAGAGGGTACAGAAGGGGTTTTGCCCCCCTGTGGATCATGAGTGGGTACAGAAGGGGTTTTGCCCCCCTGTGGATCATATGAGAGGGTACAGAAGGGGTTTTGCCCCCCTGTGGATCATATGAGAGGGTACAGAAGGGGTTTTGCCCCCCTGTGGATCATATGAGAGGGTACCGAAGGGGTTTTGCCCCCCTGTGGATCATATGAGAGGGTACCGAAGGGGTTTTGCCCCCCTGTGGATCATATGAGAGGGTACAGAAGGGGTTTTGCCCCCCTGTGGATCATGAGTGGGTACAGAAGGGGTTTTGCCCCCCTGTGGATCATATGAGAGGGTACCGAAGGGATTTTGCCCCCCTGTGGATCATATGAGAGGGTACAGAAGGGATTTTGCCCCCCTGTGGATCATGAGTGGGTACAGAAGGGGTTTTGCCCCCCTGTGGATCATATGAGAGGGTACAGAAGGGGTTTTGCCCCCCTGTGGATCATATGAGAGGGTACAGAAGGGATTTTGCCCCCCTGTGGATCATATGAGAGGGTACAGAAGGGGTTTTGCCCCCCTGTGGATCATATGAGAGGGTACAGAAGGGGTTTTGCCCCCCTGTGGATCATATGAGAGGGTACAGAAGGGGTTTTGCCCCCCTGTGGATCATGAGTGGGTACAGAAGGGGTTTTGCCCCCCTGTGGATCATATGAGAGGGTACAGAAGGGGTTTTGCCCCCCTGTGGATCATATGAGAGGGTACAGAAGGGGTTTTGCCCCCCTGTGGATCATATGAGTGGGTACAGAAGGGGTTTTGCCCCCCTGTGGATCATATGAGAGGGTACAGAAGGGGTTTTGCCCCCCTGTGGATCATGAGTGGGTACAGAAGGGGTTTTGCCCCCCTGTGGATCATATGAGAGGGTACAGAAGGGGTTTTGCCCCCCTGTGGATCATATGAGAGGGTACAGAAGGGGTTTTGCCCCCCTGTGGATCATATGAGAGGGTACAGAAGGGGTTTTGCCCCCCTGTGGATCATATGAGAGGGTACAGAAGGGGTTTTGCCCCCCTGTGGATCATATGAGAGGGTACCGAAGGGGTTTTGCCCCCCTGTGGATCATATGAGAGGGTACCGAAGGGGTTTTGCCCCCCTGTGGATCATATGAGAGGGTACCGAAGGGGTTTTGCCCCCCTGTGGATCATGAGTGGGTACAGAAGGGGTTTTGCCCCCCTGTGGATCATATGAGAGGGTACAGAAGGGGTTTTGCCCCCCTGTGGATCATGAGTGGGTACAGAAGGGGTTTTTCCCCCCTGTGGATCATATGAGAGGGTACAGAAGGGGTTTTGCCCCCCTGTGGATCATATGAGAGGGTACAGAAGGGGTTTTGCCCCCCTGTGGATCATATGAGAGGGTACCGAAGGGGTTTTGCCCCCCCTGTGGATCATATGAGAGGGTACCGAAGGGGTTTTGCCCCCCTGTGGATCATATGAGAGGGTACAGAAGGGGTTTTGCCCCCTGTGGATCATGAGTGGGTACAGAAGGGGTTTTGCCCCCTGTGGATCATATGAGAGGGTACAGAAGGGATTTGCCCCCCTGGTGGATCATGAGTGGGTACAGAAGGGGTTTTGCCCCCTGTGGATCATATGAGAGGGTACAGAAGGGATTTGCCCCCCTGTGGATCAATTGAGTGGGTACAGAAGGGGTTTTGCCCCCCTGTGGATCATATGAGAGGGTACAGAAGGGTTTTGCCCCCCTGTGGATCATATGAGAGGGTACAGAAGGGGTTTGCCCCCTGTGGATCATTGAGTGGGTACAGAAGGGGTTTTTGCCCCCCTGTGGATCATATGAGAGGGTACAGAAGGGGTTTTGCCCCCCTGTGGATCATGAGTGGGTACAGAAGGGGTTTTGCCCCCTGTGGATCATATGAGAGGGTACAGAAGGGGTTTTGCCCCCCTGTGGATCATATGAGGTAAAGGGTTTGAGAGGGTTACCGAAGGGGTTTTGCCCCCCTGGTGGATCATATGAGAGGGTACCGAAGGGGTTTTGCCCCCCTGTGGATCATATGAGAGGGTACAGAAGGGGTTTGCCCCCCTGTGGATCATGAGTGGGGTACAGAAGGGGTTTTGCCCCCCTGTGGATCATATGAGAGGGTACAGAAGGGGTTTGCCCCCCTGTGGATCATATGAGAGGGTACAGAAGGGGTTTTGCCCCCCTGTGGATCATATGAGAGGGTACAGAAGGGGGTTTTGCCCCCCTGTGGATCATATGAGAGGGTACAGAAGGGGTTTGCCCCCCTGTGGATCATATGAGAGGGTACAGAAGGGATTTTGCCCCCTGTGGATTCATATGAGAGGGTACAGAAGGGGTTTTGCCCCCTGTGGATCATAAGAGAGGGTACAGAAGGGTTTTGCCCCCCTGTGGATCATATGAGAGGGTACAGAAGGGATTTTGCCCCCCTGGTGGATCATATGAGAGGGTACAGAAGGGGTTTTGCCCCCCTGTGGATCATATGAAGGGTAAGAAGGGTTTTGCCCCCCTGTGGATCATATGAGTGGGTACAGAAGGGGTTTTGCCCCCCTGTGGATCATATGAGAGGGTACAGAAGGGATTTTGCCCCCCTGTGGATCATATGAGAGGGTACAGAAGGGATTTTGCCCCCCTGTGGATCATATGAGAGGGTACAGAAGGGGTTTTGCCCCCCTGTGGATCATATGAGAGGGTACAGAAGGGGTTTTGCCCCCCTGTGGATCAGTATAGTTGGGGAGGTTCATACAGACAGTAAATGGTTGTACTTGATGGACGTCTGGCTATTTTCAGCCCATGTTACTTGATATGTCAGAACCAGAACCCGTGTGCTTCAGCTTTGTGAGGTTTTTCCCTGTCAGTAAGTAAATATCTGTGTAACATAAGGCAGGGCCCCCATCGGGGGGAATTGGGGGTACAGTTGGGCCGTATCGCATAAGTTATGTAAAAACACCAAAACTTATGGAATGTTCGTAACTTGAGCAAACGCTGCCTAGCAACGTAAGTAACTGGCGCACAGGCCAATGCAGAGCCGAACCCCACTGCCCCCCCTGACTCATTAGCACAGTAATCAATGGAACTGTTTATATGAACTGCTTATTATAGAGTAACATCAGGTGTTTATACAGCGCACACAGGGGGCGGGGCTATAATTGTTGGTACCGCCCACTTGTGTTCATGGGGAGGGGCATATAAATTGTATGGGCCCCACAGATTCTGACAGTGACCCAGATAAAAGCACAGGGGGCTCAGCCCACCATTCCCTGTGTGCCCCACATTAACCCTTGGCTGCACTCCCTCATTAACTCCTTCCCTCCCCACACTCTCCCTCATTAAACTTTACTGAACTATCCCAAGTCTTCCTCATTAACCCTTCCTGCCTGCCACTCTCCCCGCCCAATTGCCCCAAGCACACCCTCTAGCCAGTGGCCACGCCCCCACTCTGCCCGAGTCACAGAATTTAGGCTGCGTTTCCATGGCAGCGGGCGAGGGGGGGGGGGATTCTGACAGTAGGTAACTGGGTCCTGTCAGAAATACAATAAAGAGTTAATGCTCGTCAGACCGGGCACAGACACCCTCAGAGAGCCGCGCACTTTCCTAACAACCCATAAAATAAGAACAATACCTCGGCAATGTCGCCCCGGAGTAACTAAACACAACCCAATGGCCGCCCCTCCCTCCCGGCATGAAATAGACTGCAAGCCGCTCACTGGCTGCGAAAGTCACGTGTAACTGACGCCTCGGACCCGCCCCCTCCTAATCTCCGTGCGTTTCCTGTTCCAGCTGCGTTCCACGCCTCCTACTGACTTCCGCGATCAGGGATAACTTCCTTTCACTTCCGGAAAATATCTAGTATCTGTTTGAGAGTGAGGATGGCGGAACTGCGGGAGATGCAAGGCCGGCTGTCTGAGGTGGAAAGGCGGCTGTACGGGCGCAGCGGGACCGAGCCCAGCAAGGTACCTCCCAGCATTCCGTGCGAACTCCCAGCATTCCGTGCGAACTCTAAGCTTGCATTGCCGGCTTGGTGTGTTACTACTCCCAGCATCCCCTTCGGCCCCGTGTGGTACTACTCCCAACATCCCCTCCGGCCCCGTGTGGTACTACTACTCCCAGCATCCCCTCCGGCCCCGTGTGGTACTACTACTCCCAGCATCCCCTCCGGCCCGTGTGGTACTACTCCCAGCATCCCTCCGGCCCCGTGTGGTACTACTACTCCCAGCATCCCCTCCGGCCCCGTGTTGTACTACTACTCCCAGCATCCCCTCCGCCCCGTGTGTTACTACTCCCAGCATCCCCTCCGGCCCTGTGTGGTACTACTACTCCCAGCATCCCCTCCGGCCCCGTGTGGTACTACTACTCCCAGCATCCCCTCCGGCCCCGTGTGGTACTACTACTCCCAGCATCCCCTCCGGCCCCGTGTGGTACTACTACTCCCAGCATCCCCTCCGGCCCCGTGTGGTTACTACTCCCAGCATCCCTCGGCCCCGTGTGGTACTACTCCCAGCATCCCCTCCGGCCGTGTGTTATACTACTCCCAGCATCCCCTCCGGCCCCGTGTGGTACTACTCACTCCCAGCATCCCTCCGGCCCGTGTGGTACTACTACTCCCGCATCCCCTCCGGCCCCGTGTGGTACTACTTACTTCCGCATCCCCTCCGGCCCCGTGTGGTACTACTCCCAGCATCCCCTCCGGCCCCGTGTGGTTCTACTACTCCCAGCATCCCCTCCGGCCCCGTGTGGTACTACTCCCAGCATCCCCTCCGGCCCCGTGTGGTACTGCATCCCCTCCCGGCCCCGTGTGGTACTACTCCCAGCATCCCCTCCGGCCCCGTGTGGTTAACTGCTCCCCAGCATCCCCCCGGCCCCGTGTGGTACTACTCCCAGCATCCCCTCCGGCCCCGTGTGGTACTACTCCCAGCATCCCCTCCGGCCCCGTTGGTACTACTCCCAGCATCCCTCCGGCCCGTTGTCGGTATACTCCAGATCCCCTTCCGGCCCCGTGTGTACTACTCCGTGACATCCCCTCCGGCCCCGTGTGTACTATCCAGCATCCCCTCCGGCCCCGTGTGGTACTACTCCCAGCATCCCCTCCGGCCCCGTGTGATACTACTCCCAAGCATCCCCTCCGGCCCCGTGTGGTACTATCTCCCAGCACCCTCCGGCCCCGTGTGTTACTACTACTCCCAGCATCCCCTCCGGCCCGTGTGTTACTCTACTCCCAGCACGCCCCTCCGGCCCCGTGTGGTACTACTACTCCAGCAATTTCCTCGGCCCCGAGCTTGTGGTTACTATTACTTCCAGCATCCCTCCGGCCCCGTGTTGTACTTACTACTCAGCATCCCTCTGGCCCCGTTGTTGTACTACTATCCAGCATTCCCATCCGGCCCCATTTGTGTCTTACTACTCCCGCATCCCTCGGCCCCGTGTGTTACTACTACTCCCAGCATCCCTCCGGCCCCTGTGCTTGTTACTTGATCCTCCGGCCCCCGTGTGTTACTACTCCCAGCATCCACTCGGCCCCGTGTGGTACTACTGCTCCCAGCATTCCCCATCCGGCCCCGTGTGTTACTACTACTCCCAGCAATCTCCCTCCGGACCCGTGTGGTACTACTACTCCAGCTTCCCCCTCCGGCCCCGTGGTTGGTACTACTACTCCAGCATCCCTCCGGCCCCGTTGTGGTACTACTACTCCCAGCACCTCCCCTCCGCCCGTGATCGGTACTACTTACTCCCAGCATCCCCTCCGGGCCCCGTGTGGTACCTTACTCCAGCATCCCCTCGCCCCGTGTCGGTACTACTCCCAGCATTCCCCTCCGGGCCCCGTGTGGTACTACTCCCAGCAATCCCCTCCGGCCCGTGTGGTACTACTACTCCCAGCATCCCCTCCGGCCCCGTGTGGTATACTCCCAGCATTCCCCTCCGGCCCCGTGGTGGTAACATTTCTTTTTTTTCTAAAAAAATGGGCCATTTTTTCCCAGATCCCCTCCGGCCCCGTGTGATACTACTGCTCCCAGCATTTCCCTTACCGGCCCGTGTGTTACTGCTCCCAGCATCCCTGGCCCGGTGTTGTTACTACTAACTCCCAGCATCCAAACCTCCGGCCCCGTAGTTGTACTACTCCCAGCACCCCTCCGCCCCGGTGTTATACTATCCCAGCATTCCCCGGCCCCGTGTGGTACTTACTTACTTCCCAGTCCCCTCGGCCCCGTGTGGACTTACTACATCCCAGCATCCCCTCCGGAACCCCGTGTGTACTACTCCAGCACCTCCGGCCCCGTGTTGGTACTACCTCCAGCATTCCCCTCCGGCCCCGGTTGCTGTTACTTACTGCTCCCAGCATCCCCTCCTGCCCGTGGTGTTACTTACTACTTCCCCAGCATCCCTCCGGCCCACGTGGTGTTACTACTGCTCCCAGTTCCCCTCCGGCCCCGTGTGTTATTACTTACTTCCCAGCATCCCCTCCGTGCCCCGTGTGGTACTACTTACTCCCCAGATCCCTCCGGCCCCGTGTTGTACTACACTCTCAGCATCCCTTCTGGTCCGTGTTGTACTCTACTCCAGCATTACCCTCCGGCCCATTTGTGGTTCTATACTCCCAGCATCCCCTCCGGCCGTGTGGATACTATCTTGCTACCAGCATCCCCTCCGGCCCGTGTGGTACTACTTCCCAGCATCCCCTCCGGCCCGTGTGGTACTTACATACTCCCAGCATTCCCTCCGGCCCCGTGTGTGGTACTACTACTCCACATCCCTCCGGCCCCGTGTGTTACTTACTTACTCCCAGCATCCCCTTCCGGGGCCCCGTGTTGGTACTTACTTCAAGCATCCCCTCCGGCCTGTTTGTACTACTCCACAGGCATCCCTCCGCCCCGTGTGGTACTTTACTATCCAGCATCCCCTCCGGCCCCGTGATGGTACTACTACCTCCCAGCATCCCCTCCGGCCCCGTTGTGTTACTACTTACTCCCAGCATCCCCTCGCCCCGTTGTGTGGTAACTACCTCCCAGCATCCCCTCGGCCCCGTGTCGGTACTACTTACTTCCCAGCATCTCCCTCCGGCCCCCGTGTGGTCACTACTACTCCCAGCATCCCCTCCGGCCCGTGTGTTACTACGAACTCCAGCATCCCCTCCGTGCCCGTGTGTTACTACTTACTCCCCAGGCATCCCTCCGGCCCCGTGTGTTTACTACTACTCCAAGCATCCCCTCCGGCCCCTGTGGTACTTACTACTCCCCAGCATCTCCCTCCGGCCCCGTCGTGTTATTGCATCCCTCCGGCCCCGTGTGTTACTATACTCCAGCATCCCTCCGGCCCCGTGCTGGTAACTACTACTCCCAGCATCCTACCTGCCCCGTGATGTATTGCATCCCCCGGCCCTGTTGTTTACTACTACTCCCAGCATCCCTCCGGCCCCGTGTCGGTACTTACTACTCCCAAGCATCCCCTCCGGCCCCGTGTTTGTTAATTGCATCCCCTCCGGGCCCCGTGTTCACTACTTCCCAGCATTCCCCTCGGCCCGTGTGGTACTACTGCTCCAGCAATCCCCTCGGCCCCGTGTGTTACATGCTCCCAGCATCCCCTCCGGCCCCGTGTACGGACTACTCCAAGCATCCCTCCGGCCCCGTTGGGTACTACTCCCAGCATCCCCTCCGCCCTCGTTGTGGTACTACTCTCCCAGCATCCCCTCCGGCGTGTGGTACTAACTGATCCCAGCATTCCTCCGGCCCCCGTGTGTTACTTGCTCCCAGCATCCCCCTTCCGGCCCCGTGTGGTACTACTACTCCCAGCATCCCCTCCGGCCCCATGTTGTGGTAACTACTCCCAGCATTCCCTCCGGCCCCGTGTCAGGTACTACTACTTCCCAGCATTCCCCTCCGGCCCGTGTCGTTTACTTACTACTTCCCAGCATCCCCTCCGGCCCCGTGTGGACTAACTACTCCCAGCATCCCCTCGGCCCCGTGATGGTACTACTACTCCAGCAATCCCCTCCGGCCCCGTGTGAGTACTTTACTACTCCGGCCATCCCTCGGCCCGTGTCTGTACTACTACTCCCAGCATTCCCCTCTGGCCCGTGTTGTTACTACACTCCAGCTACCCCTCTCGGCCCCATGTGGTTTCTACTACTCCCAGCATCCCCTCCGGCCCCGTGTGTTACTACTTACTCCCAGCATCCCCTTCCGGCCCCCGTTGTGTACTGCATCCCCTCCGGCCCCGTGTGTTTACTACTCCCAGCATCCCTCCGGCCCCGTGTGGTACTACTTCTCCCAGCATCCTCAAGGCCTCCGATGTGTTACTTGCTCCCAGCATCCCCTCCGGCCCCGTGTTGGTACTACTCCCAGCATCCCTCCGGCCCCGTTGTGTTACTACTGACTCCCAAGCATTCCCCTCCGGCCCGTGTGTTACTACTACTCCCCAGCATCCCCTCCGGCCCGTGTGGTATTACATACTACCCAGCATCCCTCCGGCCCCGTGTTTGGTACTACTATCCCAGCATCCCTCCGGCCCCTGTGTTGTACTACTACCTTTCCCAGGCATCCCCTTCTGGTCCGTGTTGTACTGATACTCCCAGCATCCCCTCCGCCCCATTGTAGGTTCTACTACTCCAGGGCATCCCCTCCGCCCCGTGTGTTACTGCATCCCCCTCGGCCCCGTGTGTTACTGATCCCTCCGGCCCAGTGTTGTTACTACTCCCAGCATCCCCTCCGGCCCCAGCTGTAGGTTTACTACTGCTTCCCAGCATCCCTCCGGCCCCGTGTGGTACTACTGCTCCCAGCATCCCTCCGGCCCCGTGTTGGTTACTGTCCCAGCATCCCCTCCGGCCCCGTAGTGTTACTGCTCCAGCATCCCCTCCGGTCCCGTGTGGTACTACTCCCAGCATCCCCTCCGGCCCGTGTTGGTTACTACCCCAGCATCCCCTCGGCCCCATTTGATCAATGACCGTGTGGGTAACTACTGCTCCCAGCCATCCCCTCCGGCCCGTGTGGACTACTGCCCTTCCCAGGCATCCCCCGGCCCCGTGTTGTTACTGCTCCCAGCATCCCTCCGGGCCCCGTTGGTTTGTACTACTACCCCAGCATCCCTCCCGGCCCCGTGTGGTACTTACTCCCACCATTCCCCTCCGGCCCCGTGTGTTACTACTACTCCCAGCATACCCCCGGCCCCCGTGTGGTACTTACTACTCCCAGCATCCCTCCGGCCCCGTACTGCTGGACTACTACTCCCACATCCACCTACGGCCCCGTGTGGGTATACTAACTCCCCAGCCTCCCTCTCCGGCCCCGTGTGGTACTACTACTCCCAGCACTCCCCTCCGGCCCCGTCTGTGGTACTACTCTCCCAGCCATCCCCTCCGTGCCCCGTGTCGGTACTACTCCCAGCATCCCCTCCGGTCCCCGTTGTGCGTACTACTGCTCCCAGCATTCCCTCAGTGAGCCCGATTGTGTACTACTCCCAGATCCCCTCCTGGCCCGTAATGTTGTGGTACTTCTCTGCCCAGTCATACCCTCCGGCCCCGTGTGGTACTATTGCTCCCGCATCCCCCTCCGGGCCCGTGTCGGGTACTACTACTCCCAGCATCCCTACCGGCCCGCCCCCGATGGGTACTCACTACTCCCAGCCATCCCCCTCCGGCACCCCCGTGTGGTATCTATACTCCCAGCATCCCTCCGCCCCGTGGTGGTTACTAACTACTCCCAGCATCCCCTCCGGCCCCGTAGTGGTTACTACTACTCACCAGCATCCCTCCGGGCCCCGTGTGGTACTACTACTCCAGGCATCCCCTCCGGCCCGTGTGGTACTACTGCTCCAGCATCCCCTCCGGCCCCGTGTGGTACTACTGCTCCCAGCATCCCCTCCGGCCCCGTGTGTTACTGCTCCCCAGCATCCCTCCGGCCCCGATGTGTTACTTACTACTGCCAGCATCCCTCCGGCCCCGTGTGTTACTACTCTCCCAGCATCCCCTCCGGGCCCCGTTGTGTTACTACTATCCCAGACATTCCCCTACCGGCCCCGTGTGTCTACTACTCACTCCCAGCATCCCTCCGGCCCCGTGTGTACTACTACTACCCAGCATCCCCTCCGGCCCCGTGTGTACTACTACTCCCAGCATCCCCTCCGGCCCCGTGTTCGTACTTTTACTACTGCCTAGCATCACCCTCTCAGGTCCCGTGTTGTACTACTACTCCAGCATACCCTCCGGCCCCATGTGGTCTCACTAATCCAGCATCCCCTCCCGGCCCCATGTGGTTTCTACTATCCAGCATCCTCCGGCCTCCGTGTGTACTGCATCCTCCGGCCGTGTGTTACTACTCCCAGCAATTCCCCTCCGGCCCCTGTGGTACTACTTGCTCCCTAGCATCCCCTCCCGGCCCCGTTGTGGTACTTACTCCCAGCATCCCCTCCGGCCCCGTGTGTTTACGCTCCCAGCATCCCTCGGCCCGCGTGTGGATAACTACTATCCCAGGGCATTCCCCTCCGGCCCCGTGTGTTACTACTACTCCAGCATCCCTCCGCCCCGTGTGTTACTACTACTCCAGCATCCCCTCCAGGCCCCGTGGGTACTTAACTACTCCCAGCATCCCCTCCCGGCCCCGTGTGGTAACTACTACTGCCCAGCATCCCCTCCGGCCGTGTGGTACTACTACTCCAGCATCCTCCGGCCGTGTGGTACATACTTCCCAGCATTCCCTCCGGCCCCGTGTGGTACTACTGACCTCCCAGCATCCCCTCCGGCCCCGTGTGGTACTACTACTCCCAGCACCACTCCGGCCCCGTTGTGGTACTACTACTCCAGCATCCCTGCCGGCCCCGTGTGTACTACTATCCCAGCATCCCCCCCGGCCCCGTGTGTTACTACTACTCCCAGCATTCCCCTCCGGCCCCGTGGGGTACTACTCGCTCCCAGCATCCCTCCGGCCCGTGTTGTTACTTGCCCCACATCCCGTCCGGCCTCCGCTGTGGTACTACTACTCCAGCATCCCCTCCGGCCCCGTGTGGTAACCTACTACTCCCAGCATCCCCTCCGGCCCCGTGTCAGGTACTACATTTCCCAGGCATCCCCTCCGGCCCCGTTGTTACTACTACTCCAGTCATCCCCTCCGGCCCCGTGTGGTACTTACTACTCCGCCAGCAATTCCCTCCCGGCCCCGATGTGGTACTGTACTAACTCAGCATCCCCCGCCGCCCCGTGTGGTACTTACTACTCAGCATCCCCTCCGGCGCCCGTGTGGTATATTACTCCCAGCATCCCCTATCCGCCACGTCGTGGTACTTACTACTCCCAGCATCCCCTCCGGCCCCGTGTGGTTACTACTACTCCAGCATCCCTCCGGCCCGTGTAGGTACTACTGCTCCCAGCATCCCCTCCGGCTCCGTGGTGGTACTTGACTGCTCCCAGCCATCTCCCCTCCGGCCCCATGTGGCTTGCTAAAATAATGTGTTGCTTTCTCTTAATGAGCGCTGGGCCCCGGGGGGTTTAGCTGGCTTACTGTTCCGGTTAACAACTCCAGTACCTGTTCCCCTGTGCCAGTCAGTACTACAGAGGGGGGGGCGGCACAGTGGTGCAGAGTACACAGAGGGAGGGTTTAGGGGGCACAGGGTGCCAGTAGTACACAGAGGGGGGGGGGGGCACAGGGTTGCCAGAAGTACACAGAGGGGGTGGGCACAGGGTGCCAGTGTATATACAGAGGGGCAAGGGTGCCCAGTGTAGTATACAGGGGGGGCAACAGAGGGTGCCCAGTGTATATACAGGGGGGGGACAGGGTGCCAGTGTATATACAGGGGGGGCACAGAGATGCCAGTTGTATATACAGGGGGGGGGACAGGGGTGCCAGTGTATTATCACAGGGGGGCACAGTGGTGCAGTTAGAACAGGGGGGGACAGGGTTGCAGTGATGTATACAGGTGGGGACGCACCAGGGTGCAGTGTATATACATGGGGGGGAGCAACAGCGTGCCAGTGTTATACAGGGGGGGGCACAGGGTGGCCCAGTGTATATACAGGGGGGAGCAAGGGCCAGGTGTATATACAGAGGGGGGCACAGGGTGCCAGCTGTATTATACAGGGGGGGGGGGACAGGGTGCCAGTGTCTGTATATTTACAGGGGGGGGCACAGGTGCCAGTGTACTAACAGGGGGGGGCACAGGCTGCCAGTGTATAACAGTGGGGACAGTGGTGGCCACTGTATATACAGGGGGGGGCACAGGTGACAGGTAATGATACAGGGGGGGGGGCACAGAGTGCCAGTGTATATACAGGGGGGGGCAACAGGCGGTGCCAGTGTATATACAGGGGGGGGGCACAGAGGTTGCCAGTGTCATATACAGGGGGGGGGACAGGGTGCCAGTGTATAACAGGGGGGGGCACAGGGGTGCCAGTGTTATAATACAGGGGGGGGGCAGTTATACAGGGGGGGCACAGGGTGCCAGTTGTATATACAGGGGGGGGTTCTGCCAGTGGTATATTACAGGGGGGGGGCACAGGTGCCCAGTGTGTATACAGGGGAGGGCACCAGGGTGCCAGTGTATATACAGTGGGGGGCACACGGGTGCCAGTTGTATATACAGGGGGGGGCGGTGCCAGATGATATACAGGGGGGCACAGAGGTTGGCAGTTGTATATACAGGGGGTGCGGCACAGAAGGTGCCAGTGTATAGTTACAGGGGGGGTCACAGGGTGCCAGTGTAATTAATCAGGGGAGGGGGTGCCAGTGTATTACAGGGGGGCACAGAGGTGCCAGTGTTATATACAGGGCCGGGACCAGGTGCCTAGTGTAATACAGGGGGGGTGGGTTGCCGTGTATATACAGGAGGGCAACAGCCTGGTGCCCAAGTGTATAACAGGGGGGTGGGCAGCAGCGGTTGCCAGTACTTTACAGGGGGGTGATCGGTTGCCCAGTGTATTACCAGGGGGGGCAACAGGGTAACGGTGCCAGTGTATATACAGGGGGGAGGGACAGGGTGCCAGCTGTATATCAGGGGGGCACAGTCGGTGCAGTGATATATACAGGGGGGGCAGAGGGTGTCCAGCTGTAATACAGGGGGCACAGCGTGCCAGTGTATATACAGGGTGGGGGCACAGGGCAGTGGTATACAGGGGGGGGCACAGGGAGGTGCCAGTGGTATATACAGGGGGGACGTTGCCAGTGTATATACGGGGGGGACAGCGGGTTGCCAGTGTACTATTACAGGGGGCACAGGGTGCCAGTGTATATACAGGGGGGTCACAGCAGGTGGCAGTGTATATACAGTAAGCACACTCTACGGTTGCGGAAGTGCGAAGAAGGCGTGTTGGGGGGGTGCCAGTGTATATACAGGGGGCACAAGGGTTGCCAGTCGTATATACAGGGGGGGGAGGAGCGTTTGCCAGTGCTATATACAGGGGGCCAGGGTGCCAGTGTATATACCAGGGGGGGGGGTGCCAGTGTATATACAGGGGGGCACAGGGTGCCAGTTGTTATACAGGGGGGGGGTGCAGTTGTATATAGAGGGGTCACTATGCGGCCTTACTTGCCCCCAGGTGGCAGACGGACTGTGAAAGCTCAGGTTCGCTGGGGATTTATCGCTGGCAAAGCGGGAGCGGTCAAGACTCTCTACAAGAAAATAGTAAGTGCTGCTTCCTATTGGCTGATTTGGCAGTGGGAGGGGGACGTTGGGGCAGTGGGGGGGGAGTTGGGCGGTGGGGCGGAGACGTGGGGCCGTGGGGGCGGAGATGTAGGGCCGTGGGAGGGAGACGTTGGGCCGTGGGAGGGAGAGACGTTTGGGGCAGTTGGGGGGGAGACGTGTGGCCAGTGGGGGGGAGGAGACGTTGGGGAGAGACGTTGGGGCAGTGGGGGTGCCCAGGACTGACTCTTTGCCCCCCCCCAGTTGAGACCTTGAGAAGTACCTGGAGCCCCCAGTACATAGACAGGATCGCCCTCCCCGACGCATGAAGCTGGAGTTCATTTGGCAGGGGGGGTGGGGACGTATTTTTAATACCCCCCTTCCAAAACCCTCCCCCCCCCCCCCCCCCCCAAAATACAAAAACCCCCCTTTGCGGGACCAAACACCACAACCCAAAAAACACATTCCCAATGGGGGCGCCAACCGAACACTATAACACTCTCGTTTTAGGGGGGAAAGCACGCGAAGCTCAGTGCACACTTCCCTAGCTAACAGCAACTTTGGCTATTGGGGGGAGTGCGGACGGCAGGAGGCGGAGTCTGATGCCAGAAGTGAATGGGCCATAGGGGCTCCCCTTTTGTACCAACTACCGTGATGCCCCTTGTGCCCCAACAGGGGAGCAGTTACATCCTGGCACAGGTGTCCCGTACTGGAGCAGCTGCACGGCCCTCACCCGTACCTGGACAGCGAGTCAACACTTCAAAAGGTTAATGAGCCCCACGTGGCTGCATTTTCCTCCTTTTGTGTCATGCTGATCAGAACCTGCAGCCAACTGCCATCTCCTGTCTATTGTATTTAGGAACCTTGCCGGTCCAACTGCACCTCCTGTTTATTTGTATAGGAACCTGCCGGCTCAACTGCCACCTCCTGATTTATTGTATAGGAACTCCGGCCCAACTCCATCCTCCTGTTTGTTTGTATAGGAACTGCTGGCCAACTGCCACTCCTGTCTATTGTATAGTTAACCTTGCCGTCCAACTGCCACCTCTGTTTATGTATAGGGAACCTGCCGGTCCCACTGCCACCTCCTGTTTATGGTATAGGAAACCTGCGGACTCAACTCCACCTCCATGTCTATTGTATAGGAACCTGGGCCCCAATGCCACCTCCTTCTATTGTATAGAACTGCCGCCCAACTGCCACTCCTGTTATCTGTATAGGAACTGCCGGCCCAGCTGCCACCTCTGTTATTGGGTTACTGTGGAAAACCTTGCCGCAACTGCCACCTCCTGTCTATTGATATCAGGAACCTGGCCGGCCCCAACTGCCACCTCCTGCTTATTATAGGAACCTGTCGGCCCCAACTGCACCTCCTGCTTATGTATAGGAACCTGGCCGGCTCAACTGCACTCCTGTTTTTTATAGGAACCTGCCGGCCAACTGCCACCTCCTTTTTGTAATAGGAATATTCTGTTTATTGGGGCCTCCCCCGCCATAACTGCCGGCTTTCCTCTGTCCTCCCATTTGATATGTGGCGGCTCGGTACCGTACTATGGCCTTTTTAGGCAGTCACACATCATGATCTGAGGGATAGTACCCTAAAACTGCCCCCCCCTTGGCAAGGGCCGAGTGCCTGCTTGGGTAACTAGAGCCCGGTGGGCGCTGAGCCCAGGAACTGACGGGAACGGTACTGACCCAGAGCGCCACTAACTTGGAACCTTTTCTCCCTGAGCAGTCCGGCCAGGCCTCCCGGGCTTTTTTAACAAAAGGGGGCAATCCTTTTTTCTTCTTCCCAAGGGGAATTCCCAAAACCATAAAACCCAAAAGGGGCCAAGGCAGGCTAAGTGCCCATTGTTAAGCCCCCCAGTTCCTGCCCTGTGGCCACTTACTCCTGTTACCACCCTGTACCCCTCCTCTGTTACCCTCCTGTTACCCCTCCTGTTACCCTCTGTTACCCCTCCTGTTACCCCTCCTGTTACCCATCCTGTTACCCCTCCTGTTACCCCTCCTGCCCTTCTTCTCCCCAGGATCAGAGTGAGGGAGATCACAGTGTTTATCCGCCCTGCCTCCCCCGCGCCCCTGGGGAGGCCAAACGCTTGTTAGAGGATTATAACAAGATGGTATCCTTTCTTCTGCATGCACATACCCACCTACCTACCCCTACTGACCACTACCTACATATATCCACCTACCTACCCTACTTGATCCACTACCTACATATACCTACCTACTGATCCACTTCCTACAGATCCACCTTCCCTACAGTTAATATATAACCCACCTACCCTACCTTACACCCACCTACCTTACCTACCTACACCCACCTACCTACCTACACCCACCCACCTACCTACCTATACCCACCTACTACTGATCCACCTACCTACATATACCCAGCCTACCTACTGATCCACTACCTACTACATATACCCCACCTACCTACTGATCCACTACTACCTACATAGTACAACCTACCGTACATGCACCTAGCAGTTGTTTGGCAAAAGTTTGAGAATGACATAAATATTGGAAATTGGAAAAGTTGCTGCTTAAGTTTTCATAATAGCAATTTGCTAATACCCCGAAGTGTTAGGGGATCAGATGAATTGCCCCTTCCTGTGCGGGAAAGTGAGTCCCCAAACAAACCTCACCACTGATTCTCATTGCTGCATAAGGGCCCCGCTGAGATCATTTCAGTCGTCTCGTAACTCAGGGCGAGAAATGTTGGATGAGCGAAGGAGGATCGTTTATGGCTGATTGGGTTACAATGGCAGATTGTTCAAAGTGAGGACGGTGATTGCTTGGAATCATTGTTCTTCCATTGTTTCCATGGTGACCTGCAAAGAAACGCGTCGGGCCCGTCATTGCGTTGCATAAAAAATGGCTTCACAGGCAGGGTTATGTGGGTCACTAACATGGCACCTAAAATCAGCCATTTATAGGCGTCACAAGAACTTCAAGGAAGAGTTCAATTCTTGTATAAGCCGCAGTGGCAGGCATGGTCTCTAAAGGTTCAGCTGTGGGATGGGGGTGCCCCCAGGCAGGGTCAGGAGCAGCAGGCAGAGCGCATCTGCAGCACAGTGGCGGCAGGCTCTTGGAAGGTGGCCTGGTGTCAAGCAGCAATAAAACACCATTTAGATTGATCTTTGCATGAAAGTCTGAGGGGCTGGGCTGTTGGGGGCTAGGGCTGCTGGAGGCGGGCTGGGTTGCTGGGGGGCTGGGCGGCTGGCGACTGGCGACTGGGGGGCTGGGGGGTGGTGCGCTGGGGGGTTGGCGATGGCGGTGGGGGGGTGGGCGGCTGGGGGCTGGGCTGCACTATTGGGGGTGGGGGCGGGTGCATGGGGGGGGTGTGTGCATGGGGGGGGGTGATGGGGAGGGGGGTGCATGGGGGGGTGCATGGGGGTGCATGGGGGGGGGGGGGGGGGTGCATGGGGGGGGGGGGGGGGTGCTATGGGTGCATTGGTGGGGGGGGGGGGCGCAAACACAAAGCACTAATCCTGACTAACTCAGAAGTGAATAATGATGAGAATGGTGCTATCCATCAGTATTGGGCAGAAACTTGATTGTGAGCGTGCCCAGTGGCATTGCGAGGCCTGAAAACAGAAGGGCAACACTGCCAGTACTGACTCTCTGTATAACTGTGGATAAAAAGCCTTTGTATGAAGGGGTAATTGTATCTCCGCACAGAAACAACTGGAACACAGATCTAACAGCAGTTTAGCAGTCAAATTGTGTGAAGCCAATACTTGTCATTCTCACAACTTTTGCCACAAACCTGTACATACCTACATCCATGTACCTACCACTATATAACCCACCTACCTACCTACACTATACCTACCTACCAACATGCACCTACCTACTACATTATACCTACCTACCACATGCACCTACCTACATATACCTACCTACCAACATTGCCACCTTACCTACATATACTACCTACCAACAATGCACTACGCTACATAATACTACCTACCTACATTGATTATTTCAGTAAATAACAAGATATTCAGCACAGAGCGGATCATCCCTATATATCCCTTTGGTCTCTGTGTTGGAACCTAATGTTCTGGCCAGACTGTCTACTCTCCAAGCTAGTTTGTGCTGTGCGGATGAAGCATATCCCAGCTGGAAAGCTTTCCAAGGCAGCCCAACAGAATGTTTCCGGAATGAGCTAGCCGGTTGTATCCGATGTCAGTTGCCGCCCTGCTGGATAGAATCTAGTACTGCCCTGAACCAATAGGCAATTCCTATATTCACTCCCCTGCACATGGCATCCTCCCCTGCTCTCGTTCCTGGACGAGGATAGAGCCTAGGTCCCGGTGCCTCTCGCAGGATTTGGGCTCTATGCTAATAAAGGGCCCCGGCTATAACAGGGCTGACGATCCATAGTTAAGGGGCTGTATATAGAGGACTAAATAAATTGCGCCCAGTGTAACATAGACACTCTATGTTAGCAAACATTCCCACATTCTGATTGGAGAATCACCAGCCCACATCCAGCAAGGTCCCCACAGGCTCCAGGCCAACCAGGAAATTACCCCCAACCCCCCCCGATTGGTTTATCTGTCCCCCTGGGTAACCCCAGCTTTATTTATTGATAACCCCCTGTATATCCTTCATATAGATGTGCCCAGCTGTGACCTTAAATGCTCAATAAACTCCATTCTTACCTTTGTTTGTCCAGACTCCGGTCCTTGGGGGGTTATTGGGGGGGGGGTGGGGGAGCAGAAATACTGGCGATAACATCCGCAGTGGGGGGTGGTGTGGCGTGAACCAAATCTTGTGGTAGGGAAAACATAACGTGCGGCTAGCTCTAACAGCTCCCAGAAAGAGAAGAGAAGACGCTCGGGGTTAGTAGAATGAAGCCCTTGGGATAAACGTGCGGCTCTCTAACAGCTCCCAGCAGGGGGCGCTCGGGTTTAGTACAGTGGAAGCCTAATGGGATAATGTGCGGCTAGTCTACACAGCGTCCAGCAGGGGCGCGCCGGCGTTTATACAGTGAAGCCCTATGGGATTAACGTGCGGGCTAGTTAAGATCCCAGGGAGGGCGCTCGGGTTTAGTTAGAATTGAAGCCCTATGGATAATGTGCGGCTAGTCTACAGCTCCAAGCGCGGTGCGCTGGTAGTTACAGTTGAAGCCCTATGGGATAATGTGGAAGGCTAGTCTACAGCTCCCAGCAGGGGCGCTTCGGGTTTAGTAGAATTTGAAGCCCTATGCTGATAATGTGCGGCTAGGTCTAACAGCTTCCCAGCAGGGGGCGCTCGGTTTAGTAGAATATGAAGCCCATATGGGATAACGTGCGGCTAGTCTAACGCTCCCAGCAGGGGGCGCCGGGCCTTTAGTAGAATGAAAGCCCTATGGACTAAACGTGCGGCTAGTCTAACAGCTCCCAGCAGTGGGCGCTCAAGGGTTTAGTTAGAATGCGCGCCCTTATGGATAATGTGCGGCTAGGTTAACAGCTCCAGCAGGGGTGCGCCGGGTTTAGTTAACAGTGAACCTATTGATAATGTGCTGGCTAGTTAACAGTCCCAGCAGGGGGCGCTCGGGGGTTTAGCTAGAATGAAGCCCTATGCGATAACGTGCGGTCAGTTTCTAACACTCCCAGCAGGGGGCGCTCTGGGTTTAGTACAGTGAGCCTCATAGGGATAATGCTCGCGGCTAGTCTAACAGCTCCAGGCAGGGGAGCGCTCAGGATTTAGATTACGGAGTGAAGCCCTATGGTGGCGATAACGTGCAGGGCTAGTTCATAACTACGCCTCCCAGGCGGGGCAGATCGGTTAGAAGAATGAAAGCCCCTATTGATTAATGTGACGGCTCAGTTCTAACAAGCTTCCCAGCAGGGGGCGCTCGGCGTTTAAGATAACAGTGACAGCCCTATGGGATATATGTGCGGCGTAAAGTCTAACAGCTCCAGCATGGGGGCGCTCGGGGTCTCTATAGTTAGAATGAAGCCCTATGGATAACGTGCGCTAGAAGATATAGATAGAGAGAGAGAACGCAGGCTCGGGATTTTCAGCGTAGAATGGAAGCCCTATGGTATAATAGATAGAGAGATAAGATATAACAGCTGCCCAGTCAGTGGGGGCTCGGCTGGCTTTTAGTACAGTGAAAGCCCTAATGGATAATGTGCCGGCTCTTAGTTCTAACAGCTCCTAGCGGGGGCGCTCGGGACTTAGTAGAATGAAAGCCCTATGGGAATAACGTAGCGGCTAGTCTAACAGCTCCCAGCACGGAGGGCGGGCTCGGGCTTTAGTAGGATGACAGCCCTATGGAACGATAACGTGCGGGCTATTCTAACAGCTCGCCAGATTGGGGGGCGCTCTGGGTTTAAAGATACATGAAGCCCTATGGGAAATGTGCGGCCTAGATCTACACGCATCCCAGCGGCGTGCTGCTCGGGTTTAGTAGAATATGAAGCCCTATGAGATAACGTGCGGTAGGTCTTAACAGTCCACGCAGAGAGCGCTCGGGTTTAAGTAGAATTGAAGCTCTCCTCGGACTTAAAACTGCGGCTACGTCGAACACGCTCGCAGCGGCTTGCTGCTCGGCGTTTAGTAGGAATGAAAGCCACTATGGGATAATGTGCGCGCATAGTGCATAACACAGCCCCCAGCAGGGGAAAAAAATGCGCCTCGGTCTTTAGTAGAAAATGAAGCCCTTATGGGATAATGTGCGGCTAGATCTAACAGCTCCAGCACGGGGAAAAAAGCGCTCGGGTCTTAGTAGAATGAAGCCCATATGGGATATGTGCGGCTAGTCTAACAAGCTCCCAGCAGGGGGCGCTCGGGTTTAGTAATAGCTATGGGATAATGTCGCGGCTAGTCTATAAGCTCCAGCAGGGGCGCGCTCGGAGAGATTTAGAATTAGAATGATAGCCGTATGGGATAATTGTACGCGGCTAGTTAACAGCTCCCAGCAGGGGCGCTCGGGTTTAGATAGACATGAAGCCTATGGAGATATGTTGCGAGCTAAGTCTAAACAGCTACCCAGCAGGGGGAGCTCGGGTTTTAGTACAGTGAAGCCCTATTGGGATTAATGTGCAGGCTAGTCTAACAAGCTGCAGCAGAGAAGAGAATAGAGATTATAGTACAGTGAAGCCCTATTGGTGATAATGTGCGGCTAGTCTAAAACAAGCTCCCAGCACGCAGACGGTCGCGCTCGGGTTTAGCTTAGAATGAAGCCCTCATGGGATAAGTGCGGCTAGTCTAACAAGCTCCAGCAGCAGAAAGCAGCGCTCCGGGATATTAGTAGACATGCTTGAAAGCCCTATGGATAATGTGCCGGCTAGTCAACAGCTCCAGCAGGGGGCGTTCGGGGGGGCGGTCATTTAGCTAGAATTGAGCCCTATGGGATTAATGGCGGCTAGTCATAACAGCTCCCAGAGGAGGCGCGCTCGGGTTTAGAGAATGAAAGCCCTATGGCGATTAATGGTGCGGCTAGATCTACAGCTGCCAGCAGGCGGACGCTCGGATTTAGTAGAATGAAGCCCTATGGTATCATGTGCGGCTAGTCTAACAGCTTCAGCAGGGGGGTCTGCTTCGGGGTTTAGTGGAGATGAAGAGCCTATGAGATAATGTGCGGCTAGTCTACATGAGCTCCCAGCAGGGGGGCGCTCTGGGTTTAGTAGAATGAACAAGCCCTAATGGATAATGTGCGGCCTAGTCTAACAGCTCCAGCGCAGGGGGCGCCGGGTTAGTAGAATGAAGCCCTATGGGATAATGTGCGGCTAGTCTAACAGCTCACCAGCAGGGGGCGCTCGGGTTTAGTACAGTGAAGCCCTAATGGAGATAAATGTTGCGGCTAGTCTAAACAGCTCCCAGCAGGGGGCGCTCAGGGTTAGCTACAGTTGCAAGGCCCTATGGGATAAAATGTGCGGCTAGTCTAACAAGCTCCCAGCGCATGGGGCGCGCTTGGGTTTAGTAGAATGGCAAGCCCTTATGGGATAATGTGTGGCTAGTCTAACAGCTCCCCAGCAGGGGCGCTCGGGTTTAGTAGAAATGCAAGCCCTATTGAGTAATGTGCGCTAGTTCTAACCAGCTCAGGCAGGGCGCTCGGCTTTGCTAGAATAAAAGCCCCTATGAGATAATGTGACGCTAGTCTAACAGCTTCAGCAGGGGGCGCTCGGGTTTAGTAGAATGAAAGACCTATGGGATAACGTGCGGCTAGTCTAAACAGGCTCCCAGCAGGGAGAGGTGGCTCGGGTTTAGTAGAATGAAGCCCTTATGATAAAGCTGCTAGTCTAACAGCTCAGTGGTGCGCGCTCGGGTTTTAGTAGAATGAAGCCCTATGGGATAATGTGCGGCAGTCTAACAGCTCCCGCTGCGCTCGGGTTTAGTAGAATTGAAGCCCTATGGGATAATGTACCGGCTAGTCTACAGGCTCCAAGCAGGGGGCGCTCGTGGTTATGCTACAGTGAAGCCTATGGCGGATAATGTGCGGCTAGTCTACAGCTCCCAGCAGGATGAGCGGGCGTCCGATAGGAATGAATGCCCTATGGGATAACGTGCGGGCTAGTCAAACAGCTCCCACAGGGGGCGATCGGGATTTAGAATCAGAATGAACGCCCTATGGGATAATGTGCGGCTTAGTCTAACAGCTCCAGCAGGGGGCGCTCGCGGTTTAGTAGAATGAGCCCTATGGGATAACGTGCGGCTAGTGTCTAACAGCTACTAAAAAAAGCCCTATGGGATAACTGTGCGGCTAGTCTACAGCTCCAGCAGGGGCGCTCGGATCTAGAATGAAGCCCTATGGATAATTGTGCGCTAGTCTAACAGCTGCCCCAGCAGGGGGCGCTCGGGTGTTTAGTACAGTGAAGCCCTATGGGATAATGTTGCGGCTAGTTCTAACAGCTCCCAGCAGGGGCGCGCTCGGGCTTTGTAGAATGTCCTAGGGATAACGTGCGGGCTAGTCTAACAGCTCCCAGCAGGGGAGCGCTCGGGTCTTTAGTAGAATGAAGCCCTATGCGAGATAATGTGCGGCTAGTCTAACAGGCTCATAAGGGGTGCGTCGGGCTTTTAGTAGAATGAAGCCCTATAGGATAATGTGCGGCTAGTACACTAACAGCTCCCAGCAGGGGGCGCTCGGGTTTAAGAGAATTGTAAGCCCCATATGGGATAATGTGCAGGCTAGTTCACAGCCCCAGACAGGGGTCGCGCTCGGGTTTAGTAGAAGAAGCCCTATGCGGATAATTGTGGGGCTAGTCTAACAGCTCCATCAGGGGCGCTCGGGTAGTAGAATGAAAGCCCTATGGGGATAATTCTGCGGCTAGTCTAACAGCTCCCAGCACGCGGGCGACTCGGGTGTTTTAGTAGGAATAAGCCCTATGCGATAATGGTGGCTAGTCTAACCATTAAGGGCGGCGCTCGAGGTTTAGTAGAAATGAAGCCCATGGATAATGTGCGGCTAGGTCTAACAGCTCCCAGCAGGGGGGCGTCGGGTTTAGAGTACAGTGAGAGCCCTATGGGATAATATTTCTGAACAGCCTCAGCATGGGCGCTCGGAGTACAGTGAGAGCCCTATTGGGATATGATTGTAGTCTACAGCTCCAGCAGGTGGGCGCTCGGTTTAGTAGAATGAAGCCTTAGGGGATAATGTGCGGCTAGTTCTAACAGCTCCCGAGCAGGGGGCGCCGGGTTTAGTAGAATGAAGCCCTATGACGATAATGTGGCCTAGGTCTAACAGGCTCCAGCATGCGGTGCGCATCGGGTTAGTAGAATGAAGCCCTATGAGATAATGTGCGGCTAGTCTAACAGCTCCCAGTCAGGGGGCGCTCGGGTTTAGTAGATGAAGCCCTATGGGGATAACGTCTAAATATCTCCAGCAGGAGTGGTGCTCGGGTTTAGTAGAATGCAAGCCCTTATGAGATAATGTGCGGCTTAGTCACAGCTCCAAGGCAGGGGCGCTCGGTAGGTAGAATTGAAAGCCCTATGGCGATAATGTGCGGCTAAGTCTAACACAGCTCCCAGCAGGGGGCCTCGGTTTAGCTGAATGAAGCCCTATGGGATAATGTTATTAAACAGCTCCAGGCAGGGGCGCTCGGTTTAGTAGAGAAGCCCTAATGGGGTAACAAAGTTGTGTCGGGTTTGTAGAATGAAAGCCCTATGGATAACGTGCGGCTAGTCTAAAGCCACCAGCAGGGGGCGCTCGGTAAAAATAAAAGCCCTATGGTAATGTGCGGCTAGGTCTAACAGCTTCCCCAGCAGGGGGCCGCTCGGGTTTAGGTACATGAAGGCCTATGGGATAATGTGCGGCTAGTCTATCATCCCAGCAGGGGAGCGATCGGTGTAGAATGAAGCCCTATGGATAATAAGTACATAGAGGTGGGAGCGCTCGTTGTTTAGTACAGTGAAGCCCTATGGAGATAAATGTGCTGCTAGTCTAACAGCTCCCAAGCAGGGGGCGCTCGGGTTTTAGTAGAATGAGCCCTATGGGGATAACGTCGACGGGCTATGTCTAATCCAGCGTCCCAGCAGGGGGCGCTTCGGGTTAGTAGAATTGAAGCCCTATGGATATATGTGCGGCTAGTCTAACAGCTCCCAGCAAGGGGTCGCATCGCGGTTTAGTAGAATGAAGAAGCCTATGGGATAATGTGCGGTAGTCTAATCAGCTCCCAGTCAGGGGCGCTCGGGTTAAGATAGAATGAAGCCCTATGGGATATATGTGCGGCTAGTCTACAGCTCCCAGCAGCGGCGCGCTCGGTTTAGTAGAATTTGAAGCCCTATGGGATAAGGCGGCCTAGGTCTGAACAGCTCCCAGCAGGGGGGCGCTTCGGGATTGAGATAAGCCTATTGGGGATACGTTGCGGCTAGTCTAACAGCTCTCCAGCAGAGGCGGGTTTAGGTAGAATGAAAAGCCCTATTTAGATAATGTGCCGGCTAGCTAACAGCTCCCGCAGGGCGCTCGGGTTAGCTAGAATGAAGCCGGCTATGTGGATAATGCATGCGGATAGGTCTAAACAGCTTCCCAGCCAGAGGGGCGCTCGGGTTTAGATAGAATGAAGCCCCTATGGGAGATAAACGTGCGGTTTGTCTAACAGTTCCGCAGAGGCGCGCATCGGTTTTAGTAGAATGAAAGCCCTATGGGCGATAACGTAACGGCCTCATTCTAACAGCTCCCGCAGGGGGGCTCGGTTTAGTACAGTGAAGCCCTATGGATAATGTTCGCTAGTCTAACAGCTCCAGCAGGGGCGCGCTCGGGTTAGTACAGGAAGGCCCCTATGGATAACGTGACGGCTAGTTCTAAACAGCTCCAGCAGGGGTCAGCGCTCGGGGTTAGTAGAATGAACCCTATGGATAACGTCGCGGCTAGGTTCTAACAGCTCCCAAGCAGGCGGTCGCCTCCGGGTTTAAGTACGTGAAGCCCTATGGGATAATAGTGCGGCTAGGGTCGTAAACACGCTCCCAGGCAGGGGGACGCTCGGGTCTTAGAGGCCTATGGGATAACGTGCGCGCTAGCTCTAACGGCTCCAGCAGGCGGGCGCTCGGGTTATTAGTAGAATGAAGCCCTATGGGATAATGTTGCGGCTAGTTCTAACAGCTCCAGCAAGGGGGCGCTCGGGTTTAGAAGATGAAGCCCTATGCGGAATAATGTCTGCCGGCTAGTCTACAGCTCCCAGCAGGGGCGCAGCTTCGAGGTTTAGTAGAAATGAAAGCCTATGGATTAATGTGCGGCTAGTTCTAGACAGCTCCCAGCAAGGGGCGCTCGGGCTTTAGTAGAATGAATGCCCATATGGATAACGTGCGGCTAGATCTAAACAGCTCCCAGCAGGTGGCGCTCGGGATTAGTCAGAATGAAGCCCTATGGGATACTGTGCGGCTAGTCTAACAGCTCCAGCAGGGGGCGCTCGGGTTTAGTACAGTGAAGCCCTATGGATAAGTGTCGCGGCTAGTCTAACAGCTTTTCCAGGCACGGGGCGCTTCGGAGAATTGTACAGTGAAGCCCTATTGTCGGATAACGTGCGGCTAGTCTAACAGCTCCCAGCAGGGGCGTCTCGGGTTTAGTAGAATGAAGCCCTATTGGATAAACGTGCGGCTAGGTCTAAAACAGCTCCCAGGCAGGGGCGCTCGGTTTCAGACAGTGAAGCCTATGGGATAATGTGCGGCTTAGTCTAACAGCTCCAGCAGGGGGCGCTTTCGGGTTATAGAGCCCCTATGGAGATAACGTCGCGGCTAGTCTAAACAGCTCCCAGCAGGGGCGCTGTGGTTTAGTAGAATAGAAGCCCTATGATTAATGTGCGGGCTAGCTCTAACAGCTCCCAGCAGGGTGGCGCTCGGGTTTAGTAGAATGAAGCCCTATGGGATAATGTGCGGCTAGTCTAACAGCTTCCCAGGAGGCGCTCGGAGTTTATGTAGAATGAAGCCCTTATGGGATAATGTGCGGCTAGTCTAACAGCTCCAGCAGGGGGCGCTCGGGTAGTAGAATGAAGCCCTCATGGGATAAAGTGCGCTAGCCTAACAGCTCCCAGCAGGGGGCGCTCGGGTTTATGTAGAATGAAGCCTATGCGATTAATGTGCGGCTTAGTCTAAACCAGTCCCAGCAGGGGGCGCTCGGGTTTAGTAGGGTAGAATGTAGCCCTATGTGATAACGTGCGGCTAGTCTAACAGCTCCCAGCAGTGGGGCGCTCGGGCTTTAGTACAGTGAGCCCTAATGGCGATAACGTTGCGGCTAGATCTAACAGCTCCAGCAGGGGGCAGCGTCGGGTTTAGTAGATGAAGCCCTATGGCGATAACGTGCGGGCTTATGTCTAAACATCTCCCAGCAGGGGGCGCTCGGGCGCGGTTTAGTAGAATGAAGCCCTTACGGGATAATGGCAGGCTAGGTCTAACAGCTCCCAGCGGGGGCGCTCGGGTTTAGTAGAATGAAGCCCTATGGGATAATGTGCGGGCTAGGTCTAACAGCTCCCCAGCCAGGGGGTGCGCTCGGCGATTTTAGTACAGTGAAGCCCTATGGGATAATGTGCGGCTAGGTCTACACAGCTCCCAGCAGGGGGCGCTCGGGTTAGTAGTAATGAAGCCCTATGGGATAATGTGCCGGCTTAGTCTAACAGCTCCCAGCAGGGGGCGCTCGGGGTTTAGTAGAACTGAAGCCCTATGGGGATAAAGTGCGGCTAGTTCTAACAGCTCCCAGGCAAGGGGGCGCTCGAGGTTTAGTTACTAGAATGAACGCCCTAATTGGGATATGTGCGGCTCAGTCTAACAGCTCCAGCAGGGGGCCGCTCGGGTTTAGTACAGTGAAGCCCTATGGGATAATGTGCGGCTAGTCTAAACAGCCTCCCAGCAGGGGCGCTCTGGGTTTAAGTGTAACATGTTGAAGCCCTATGGGAGATAATGCTGCGCGCTAGTCTAAACAGCTCTCAGCAGGGGGCGGCTTCGGTTTAGTAGAATTGAAGCCCTATGGGCATAATGTGCGGGCTAGTCTAACAGATCCCAAGCAGGGGGGCCGGGGGGCTTTTTCGGAGTATAGTTTTAGGGGAAAAATGGGGAAAAGTCGTACTACTCCAGCATCCCCTCCGCCCCGTTGTGGTACTACTCCCAGCATCCCTCCGGCCCCGTGTGTACTACTCCCAGCATCCCCTCCGGCCCCGTGTGGTACTACTGCTCCCAGCATCCCCTCCGGCCCCGTGTGTTACTGCTCCCAGCATCCCCTCCGGCCCCGTGTGGTACTACTACTCCCAGCATCCCCTCCGGCCCCGTGTGGTACTACTCCCAGCATCCCCTCCGGCCCCGTGTGGTACTACTACTCCCAGCATCCCCTCCGGCCCCGTGTGGTACTACTACTCCCAGCATCCCCTCCGGCCCCGTGTGGTACTACTACTCCAGCATCCCTCCGGCCCCGTGTGGTACTACTACTCCAGCATCCCCTCCGGCCCCTGGTGGGTACTACTACTCCAGCATCCCTCCGGCCCCGTGTTTG